>NW_027201474.1:0-10304 GCF_038502225.1 Cherax quadricarinatus
TATATTCACTTTTAATTTTCTTCTTTATTACACACCCTACCAAACTCATCCACCAACCTCTGCAACTTCTCTTCAGAATCTGCCAAAAGCACAGATTCATCAGCAAAGAGCAACTGTGACAACTCCCACTTTGTGTTAGATTCTTAATCTTTTAACTCCAAACCTCTTGCCAACAGCTGAGCATTTGCTTCTCTTACAACTCCATCTATAAATCAACCACTACTGTTATAAATCAACCACTACTGTTATAAATCCACCACTGCTGTTATAAATCCACCACTGCTGTTATAAATCCACCACTGCTGTTATAAATCAACCACTACTGTTATAAATCTACCACTACTGTTATAAATCTACCACTACTGTTATAAATCTACCACTACTGTTATAAATCTACCACTACTGTTATAAATCAACCACTACTGTTATAAATCAACCACTACTGTTATAAATCCACCACTTCTGTTATAAATCAACCACTACTGTTATAAATCTACCACTACTGTTATAAATCAACCACTACTGTTATAAATCTACCACTACTGTTATAAATCAACCACTACTGTTATAAATCAACCACTACTGTTATAAATCAACCACTACTGTTATAAATCCACCACTACTGTTATAAATCTACCACTACTGTTATAAATCAACCACTACTGTTATAAATCTACCACTACTGTTATAAATCAACCACTACTGTTATAAATCCACCACTACTGTTATAAATCTACCACTACTGTTATAAATCAACCACTACTGTTATAAATCTACCACTACTGTTATAAATCTACACTACTGTTATAAATCTACCACTACTGTTATAAATCAACCACTACTGTTATAAATCTACCACTACTGTTATAAATCTACCACTACTGTTATAAATCAACCACTACTGTTATAAATCAACCACTACTGTTATAAATCTACCACTACTGTTATAAATCAACCACTACTGTTATAAATCTACCACTACTGTTATAAATCTACCACTACTGTTATAAATCAACCACTACTGTTATAAATCAACCACTACTGTTATAAATCAACCACTACTGTATAAATAACCACTACTGTTATAAATCTACCACTACTGTTATAAATCAACCACTACTGTTGTAAATCAACCACTACTGTTATAAATCAACCACTACTGTTATAAATCCACCACTACTGTTATAAATCTACCACTACTGTTATAAATCCACCACTACTGTTATAAATCTACCACTACTGTTATAAATCTACCACTACTGTTATAAATCAACCACTACTGTTATAAATCAACCACTACTGTTATAAATCCACCACTACTGTTATAAATCCACCACTACTGTTATAAATCAACCACTACTGTTATAAATCTACCACTACTGTTATAAATCAACCACTACTGTTATAAATCTACCACTACTGTTATAAATCCACCACTACTGTTATAAATCCACCACTACTGTTATAAATCTACACTACTGTTATAAATCAACCACTACTGTTATAAATCAACCACTACTGTTATAAATCCACCACTACTGTTATAAATCCACCACTACTGTTATAAATCAACCAATACTGTTATAAATCTACCACTACTGTTATAAATCCACCACTACTGTTATAAATCAACCACTACTGTTATAAATCAACCACTACTGTTATAAATCCACCACTACTGTTATAAATCAACCACTACTGTTATAAATCAACCACTACTGTTATAAATCCACCACTACTGTTATAAATCTACCACTACTGTTATAAATCTACCACTACTGTTATAAATCTACACTACTGTTATAAATCTACCACTACTGTTATAAATCAACCACTACTGTTATAAATCTACCACTACTGTTATAAATCTACCACTACTGTTATAAATCAACCACTACTGTTATAAAACCATACTGTTATAAATCTACCACTACTGTTATAAATCAACCACTACTGTTATAAATCAACCACTACTGTTATAAATCAACCACTACTGTTATAAATCAACCACTACTGTTATAAATCTACCACTACTGTTATAAATCTACCACTACTGTTATAAATCTACCACTACTGTTATAAATCCACCACTACTGTTATAAATCAACCACTACTGTTATAAATCAACCACTACTGTTATAAATCTACCACTACTGTTATAAATCCACCACTACTGTTATAAATCAACCACTACTGTTATAAATCAACCACTACTGTTATAAATCTACCACTACTGTTATAAATCTACCACTACTGTTATAAATCAACCACTACTGTTATAAATCAACCACTACTGTTATAAATCCACCACTACTGTTATAAATACTGTTATAAATCTACCACTACCGTTATAAATCAACCACTACTGTTATAAATCAACCACTGCTGTTATAAATCCACCACTACTGTTATAAATCTACCACTACTGTTATAAATCAACCACTACTGTTATAAATCAACCACTGCTGTTATAAATCAACCACTACTGTTATAAATCTACCACTACTGTTATAAATCAACCACTACTGTTATAAATCAACCACTACTGTTATAAATCAACCACTACTGTTATAAATCCACCACTACTGTTATAAATCTACCACTACTGTTATAAATCTACACTACTGTTATAAATCTACCACTACTGTTATAAATCCACCACTACTGTTATAAATCTACCACTACTGTTATAAATCTACCACTACTGTTATAAATCTACCACTACTGTTATAAATCTACCACTACTGTTATAAATCTACCACTACTGTTATAAATCTACCACTACTGTTATAAATCCACCACTACTGTTATAAATCAACCACTACTGTTATAAATCTACCACTACTGTTATAAATCCACCACTACTGTTATAAATCAACCACTACTGTTATAAATCTACCACTACTGTTATAAATCCACCACTACTGTTATAAATCTACCACTACTGTTATAAATCCACCACTACTGTTATAAATCTACCACTACTGTTATAAATCTACCACTACTGTTATAAATCTACCACTACTGTTATAAATCTACCACTACTGTTATAAATCTACCACTACTGTTATAAATCTACCACTACTGTTATAAATCAACCACTACTGTTATAAATCAACCACTACTGTTATAAATCTACCACTACTGTTATAAATCAACCACTACTGTTATAAATCAACCACTACTGTTATAAATCTACCACTACTGTTATAAATCCACCACTACTGTTATAAATCTACCACTACTGTTATAAATCTACCACTACTGTTATAAATCCACCACTACTGTTATAAATCAACCACTACTGTTATAAATCTACCACTACTGTTATAAATCCACCACTACTGTTATAAATCAACCACTACTGTTATAAATCTACCACTACTGTTATAAATCAACCACTACTGTTATAAATCTACCACTACTGTTATAAATCTACCACTACTGTTATAAATCTACCACTACTGTTATAAATCTACCACTACTGTTATAAATCTACCACTACTGTTATAAATCAACCACTACTGTTATAAATCTACCACTACTGTTATAAATCAACCACTACTGTTATAAATCCACCACTACTGTTATAAATCAACCACTACTGTTATAAATCCACCACTACTGTTATAAATCTACCACTACTGTTATAAATCAACCACTACTGTTATAAATCAACCACTACTGTTATAAATCTACCACTACTGTTATAAATCAACCACTACTGTTATAAATCTACCACTACTGTTATAAATCAACCACTACTGTTATAAATCTACACTACTGTTATAAATCTACCACTACTGTTATAAATCAACCACTACTGTTATAAATCCACCACTACTGTTATAAATCTACCACTACTGTTATAAATCAACCACTACTGTTATAAATCAACCACTACTGTTATAAATCAACCACTACTGTTATAAATCAACCACTACTGTTATAAATCAACCACTACTGTTATAAATCTACCACTACTGTTATAAATCTACACTACTGTTATAAATCAACCACTACTGTTATAAATCTACCACTACTGTTATAAATCAACCACTACTGTTATAAATCAACCACTACTGTTATAAATACTGTTATAAATCTACCACTACTGTTATAAATCAACCACTACTGTTATAAATCTACCACTACTGTTATAAATCAACCACTACTGTTATAAATCAACCACTACTGTTATAAATCCACCACTACTGTTATAAATCTACCACTACTGTTATAAATCAACCACTACTGTTATAAATCTACCACTACTGTTATAAATCCACCACTACTGTTATAAATCAACCACTACTGTTATAAATCAACCACTACTGTTATAAATCAACCACTACTGTTATAAATCTACCACTACTGTTATAAATCTGTTATAAATCTACCACTACTGTTATAAATCTACCACTACTGTTATAAATCTACCACTACTGTTATAAATCAACCACTACTGTTATAAATCAACCACTACTGTTATAAATCAACCACTACTGTTATAAATCAACCACTACTGTTATAAATCTACCACTACTGTTATAAATCAACCACTACTGTTATAAATCTACCACTACTGTTATAAATCAACCACTACTGTTATAAATCAACCACTACTGTTATAAATCCACCACTACTGTTATAAATCAACCACTACTGTTATAAATCCACCACTACTGTTATAAATCTACCACTACTGTTATAAATCAACCACTACTGTTATAAATCCACCACTACTGTTATAAATCTACCACTACTGTTATAAAAATCTGTTATAAATCCACCACTACTGTTATAAATCAACCACTACTGTTATAAATCAACCACTACTGTTATAAATCTACCACTACTGTTATAAATCCACCACTACTGTTATAAATCAACCACTACTGTTATAAATCAACCACTACTGTTATAAATCCACCACTACTGTTATAAATCAACCACTACTGTTATAAATCTACCACTACTGTTATAAATCCACCACTACTGTTATAAATCAACCACTACTGTTATAAATCTACACTACTGTTATAAATCTACCACTACTGTTATAAATCAACCACTACTGTTATAAATCTACCACTACTGTTATAAATCTACACTACTGTTATAAATCTACCACTACTGTTATAAATCAACCACTACTGTTATATATCTACCACTACTGTTATAAATCAACCACTACTGTTATAAATCAACCACTACTGTTATAAATCTACCACTACTGTTATAAATCTACACTACTGTTATAAATCAACCACTACTGTTATAAATCAACCACTACTGTTATAAATCCACCACTACTGTTATAAATCTACCACTACTGTTATAAATCAACCACTACTGTTATAAATCCACCACTACTGTTATAAATCTACCACTACTGTTATAAATCCACCACTACTGTTATAAATCTACACTACTGTTATAAATCAACCTCTACTGTTATAAAACTACCACTACTGTTATAAATCCACCACTACTGTTATAAATCTACCACTACTGTTATAAATCCACCACTACTGTTATAAATCCACCACTACTGTTATAAATCTACCACTACTGTTATAAATCCACCACTACTGTTATAAATCCACCACTACTGTTATAAATCCACCACTACTGTTATAAATCCACCACTACTGTTATAAATCCACCACTACTGTTATAAATCAACCACTACTGTTATAAATCTACCACTACTGTTATAAATCCACCACTACTGTTATAAATCCACCACTACTGTTATAAATCCACCACTACTGTTATAAATCAACCACTACTGTTATAAATCAACCACTACTGTTATAAATCTACCACTACTGTTATAAATCCACCACTACTGTTATAAATCTACCACTACTGTTATAAATCCACCACTACTGTTATAAATCCACCACTACTGTTATAAATCTACCACTACTGTTATAAATCCACCACTACTGTTATAAATCCACCACTACTGTTAATGCCTACAGCTACTGTTGCAAATATAGCATTACTTTTATTATCTTTATAATCTTGCAGTAAACCCGTAGGGATCAAGAAACTCACAAATACTGCGAGGGGATCTTGTTTGATCCAAGGAATGAGAGGATAGCTATGATTCCTTGAATCCAGAGTCCTCCTATAGCCTCTGAAAGTAGGCAACAGCAATGTATAAACGGCAGCAACAGAAATATATTAACGGCAGCTACAGAAATATATTAACGGCAACAACAGAAATATGTCAACGGCAGCAACAGAAATATGTCAACGGCAGAAACAGAAATATGTTAACGACAACAACAGAAATATATTAACGGCAGCAACAAAAATATATTAACGGCAACAACAGAAATATGTCAACGGCAGCAACAGAAATATGTCAACGGCAGAAACAGAAATATGTTAACGACAACAACAGAAATGTGAACGGCAGCAACAGAAATATGTCAACGACAACAACACAAATGTGAACGGCAGCAACAGAAATATGTCAACGACAACAACAGAAATGTGAACGGCAACAACAGAAATATGTCAACGGCAGCAACAGAAATATGTCAACAACAACAACAGAAATGTGAACGGCAACAACAGATATATGTCAACGGCAGTAACAGAAATATCAACGGCAGCAACAGAAATATGTCAACGGCAGCAACAGAAATATGTCAACGGCAGCAACAGAAATATGTCAACGGCAGCAACAGAAATATGTCAACGGCAGCAACAGAAATATGTCAACGGCAGCAACAGAAATGCCAACGGCAACAACAGAAATATGTCAAAGGTAACCACAGATATATGTCAACGGCAACAACAGAAATATGTCAACGGCAACAACAGAAATATGTCGAGTATGACAACAGAAAGGTAACAGCAGCAACAGAAAAATATCAAGTACAGCAACAAGAATATAACTGAAGCAACAGGAATATTGCAACGGCAACAACAGAAGTGCATCAACGGTATCAACAGAAATATATATCGTCATTGTTAAAGGACGTCACATCACTGTTTCCAGAAACCATGTTAACGCTGACAACGGAAGTATCAACGGTGACAACAGTAATGTATCATGGAAACAACAGTAATGTATCACCGGAAACAACTGTAATGTATCACCGGAAACAACAGTAATGTATCACTGGAAACAACAGTAATGTATCACCGGAAACAACAGTAATGTATCAGCGGAAACAACAGTAATGTATCACCGGAAACAACAGTAATGTATCACCGGAAACAACAGTAATGTATCACCGGAAACAACAGTAATGTATCACCGGAAACAACAGTAATGTATCACCGGAAACAACAGTAATGTATCAGCGGAAACAACAGTAATGTATCACCGGAAACAACAGCAATGTATCAGCGGAAACAACAGTAATGTATCACAGTAAACAACAGTAATGTATCACCGGAAACAACAGTAATGAATCACCGGAGACAACAGTAATGTATCACTGGAAACAACAGTAATGTATCACCGGAAACAACAGTAAGGTATCACCGGAGACAACAGTAATGTATCACCGGAGACAACAGTAATGTATCACCGGAAACAACAGTAATGTATCACCGGAAACAACAGTAAGGTATCACCAGAAACAACAGTAATGTATCACCGGAGACAACAGTAATGTATCACCGGAAACAACAGTAATGTATCACCGGAGACAACAGTAATGTATCACCGGAAACAACAGTAATGTATCACCGGAAACAGCAGTAATGTATCACCGGAAACAACAGTAATGTATCACCGGAAACAACAGAATGTATCACCGGAGACAACAGTAATGTATCACCGGAAACAACAGTAGTGTATCAGCGGAAACAGTAGTAATGTATCACCGGAAACAACAGTAATGTATCACCGGAAACAACAGTAGTGTATCAGCGGAAACAGTAGTAATGTATCACCGGAAACAACAGTAATGTATCACCGGAAACAGTAGTAATGTATCATCGGAAACAACAGTAATGTATCACCGGAAACAACAGTAATGTATCACTGGAAACAACAGTAATGTATCACCGGAAACAACAGTAATGTATCACTGGAAACAACAGTAATGTATCACCGGAAACAACAGTAATGTATCACTGGAAACAACAGTAATGTATCACCGGAGACAACAGTAATGTATCACCGGAAACAACAGTAATGTATCAGCGGAAACAACAGTAATGTATCAGCGGAAACAGTAGTAATGTATCACCGCAACAACAGTAAAACGGAAACAGTAGTAATGTATCACCGGAGACAACAGTAATGTATCACCGGAAACAACAGTAATGTATCAGCGGAAACAGTAGTAATGTATCACCGGAAACAACAGTAATGTATCACCGGAAACAACAGTAATGTATCAGCGGAAACAGTAGTAATGTATCACCGGAAACAACAGTAATGTATCACCGGAAACAACAGTAATGTATCACCGGAAACAACAGTAATGTATCACCGGAAACAACAGTAATGTATCAGCGGAAACAGTAGTAATGTATCACCGAAAACAACAGTAATGTATCACCGGAGACAACAGTAATGTATCACTGGAAACAACAGTAATGTTTCACCGGAGACAACAGTAATGTATCACCGGAAACAACAGTAATGTATCAGCGGAAACAACAGTGATATATCACCGGAAACAACAGTAAAGTATCAACGGGAGACAACAGCAATGCATCACCGGAAACAACAGTAATGTATCAACGGAAACAACAGTAATGTATCACCGGAAACAACAGTAGTGTATCAGCGGAAACAGTAGTAATGTATCACCGGAAACAACAGTAATGTATCAGCGGAAACAGTAGTACTGTATCACCGGAGACAACAGTAATGTATCACCGGAAACAACAGAATGTATCACCGGAGACAACAGTAATGTATCACTGGAAACAACAGTAATGTATCACCGGAGACAACAGTAATGTATCACCGGAAACAGCAGTAATGTATCACCGGAAACAACAGTAATGTATCACCGGAAATAACAGAATGTATCACCGGAGACAACAGTAATGTATCAACGGAAACAACAGTAATGTATCACCGGAAACAACAGTAGTGTATCAGCGGAAACAGTAGTAATGTATCACCGGAAACAACAGTAATGTATCACCGGAAATAGTAGTAATGTATCATCGGAAACAACAGTAATGTATCACCGGAAACAGTAGTAATGTATCACCGGAAACAACAGTAATGTATCACCGGAAACAGTAGTAATGTATCATCGGAAACAACAGTAATGTATCACCGGAAACAGTAGTAATGTATCATCGGAAACAACAGTAATGTATCACCGGAAACAGTAGTAATGTATCACCGCAAACAACAGTAATGTATCACCGGAAACAGTAGTAATGTATCATCGGAAACAACAGTAATGTATCACCGGAAACAGTAGTAATGTATCACCGGAAACAACAGTAATGTATCACCGGAAACAGTAGTAATGTATCATCGGAAACAACAGTAATGTATCACCGGAAACAGTAGTAATGTATCATCGGAAACAACAGTAATGTATCACCGGAAACAGTAGTAATGTATCATCGGAAACAACAGTAATGTATCACCGGAAACAGTAGTAATGTATCATCGGAAACAACAGTAATGTATCACCGGAAACAGTAGTAATGTATCACCGGAAACAACAGTAATGTATCACCGGAAACAACAGTAATGTATCACCGGAAACAACAGTAATGTATCACCGGCAACAACAGTAATGTATCAGCGGAAACAGTAGTAATGTATCACCGGAAACAACAGTAATGTATCACCGGAAACAACAGTAGTGTATCAGCGGAAACAGTAGTAATGTATCACCGGAAACAACAGTAATGTATCACCGGAAACAACAGTAGTGTATCACCGGAAACAGTAGTAATGTATCACCGGAAACAACAGTAATGTATCACCGGAAACAGCAGTAATGTATCACCGGAAACAACAGTAATGTATCACCGGAAACAACAGTAATGTATCAGCGGAAACAGTAGTACTGTATCACCGGAAACAACAGTAATGTATCACCGGAGACAACAGTAATGTATCACTGGAAACAACAGTAATGTATCACCGGAGACAACAGTAATGTATCACCGGAGACAACAGTAATGTATCACTGGAAACAACAGTAATGTTTCACCGGAGACAACAGTAATGTATCACCGGAAACAACAATAATGTATCACCGGAAACAACAGTAATGTATCAGCGGAAACAACAGTAATATATCACCAGAAACAACAGTAAAGTATCAACGGGAGACAACAGCAAT
>NW_027201475.1:0-10277 GCF_038502225.1 Cherax quadricarinatus
TATCAATATACACAACACATCACTATACACATCACTATACACAACACATCAGTATACACAACACATCACTATACATAGCACATCACTATATACAATACATCACTATACACAACACATCATTATACACAACACAAAACTATACACAACAGTATACACAACACATGGTACACCCCCGAGACACAATCACTATGCTAACTAAACACGGTTACAGGGTTAACCTCCTCTTCTGCCTCCTCATTGTCCTCCTGACCCCCTGATGATCGTCATGCATCCACGATCACCCCACTCCCACTGAACCCACCTACCCTCTCCCACTGAACCCACCTACCCTCTCCCACTGAAGCCACCTACCCACTCCCACTGAACCCACCTACCCTCTCCCACTGAAGCCACCTACCCATTCCCACTGAATCCACCTACCCACTCCCACTGAACCCACCTACCCACTCTCACTGAAGCCACCTACCCACTCCCACTGAATCCACCTACCCACTCCCACTGAACCCACCTACCCACTCTCACTGAAGCCACCTACCCACTCCCACTGAATCCACCTACCCACTCCCACTGAACCCACCTACCCACTCCCACTAAACCCACCTACCCACTCAAATTGAGCCCACCTACCCATTCCCACTGAACCCACCTACCCACTCCCATTGAACCCACCTACCCACTCCCACTGAACCCACCTACCCACTCCCACTGAACCCATCTACCCACTCCCACTGAATCCACCTACCCACTCCCACTGAACCCACTTACCCACTCCCACTGAACCCACCTACCCACTCCCATTGAGCCCACCTACCCATTCCCACTGAATCCACCTAACCACTCCCACTGAACCCACTTACCCACTCCCACTGAATTCACCTACCCACTCCCATTGACCCCACCTACCCATTCCCACTGAACCCACCTACCCACTCCAACTGAACCCACCTACCCACTCCCACTGAACCCACCTACCCATTCCCACTGAACCCACCTACCCATTCCCATTGAACCCACCTACCCACTCCCATGGAACCCATCTACTCACTCCCACTGAACCCACCTATCCACTCCCACTGAACCCACCTACCCATTCCCATTGAACCCCCCTTCCGACTCCCATGGAACCCACCTACCCACTCCCACTGAACCCACCTACCCGCTCCCACTGAACCCACCTATCCACTCCCACTGAACTCACCTACCCATTCCCATTGAACCCACCTATCCATTCCCATGGAACCCACCTACCCACTCCCACTGAACCCACCTACCCGCTCCCACTGAACCCACCTACCCACTCAAGCTGAACCCACCTACCCATTCCCATTGAACCCACCTACCCACTCCCACTGAGCCCACCTACCCACTCCCACTGAACCCACCTACCCACTCCCACTGAACCCACCTACCCATTCCCATTGAACCCACCTACCCACTCCCACTGAACCCACCTACCCACTCCCACTGAACCCACCTATCCACTCCAACTGAACCCACCTATATATATATATATGTCGTGCCGAATAGGCAGAACTTGCGATCTTGGCTTAAATAGCAACGCTCATCTTGCCATATAGGACAAGTGAAAATTTGTGTATGCAATAATTTCGCCAAAATCATTCTGAACCTAACGAAAAAAAATATATTTCACTGTGTTTGTTTAGTATTAAATTATTGTAAACAAATCTAAAATATATTTAGTTGGGTTAGGCTAAAATAAATTGTTCTTGTTATAATAAGGTTAGGTAAGTTTTCTAAGATTCTTTTGGTGAAAAATTAAAAAATTTTTACATTAACATTAATGAAAAAAATATATCTTTAAACGTATAGGAAAGAATTTTAGAAAGGGCTTAATTTTAAATGAGGTCTTTGCTAATTGACCAGTTTTACATATTCGGCATGACATATATATATATATATATATATATATATATATATATATATATATATATATATATATATATATATATATATATATATATATATATATATATATATATATATATATATATATAGTGTAGGTGCGTGAGGCATTACGTAGAATGAAAGGGGGTAAAGCAGCTGGAACTGACGGGATCATGACAGAAATGTTAAAAGCAGGGGGGGATATAGTGTTGGAGTGGTTGGTATTTTTGTTTAATAAATGTATGAAAGAGGGGAAGGTACCTAGGGATTGGCAGAGAGCATGTATAGTCCCTTTATATAAAGGGAAGGGGGACAAAAGAGATTGTAAAAATTATAGAGGAATAAGTTTACTGAGTATACCAGGAAAAGTGTACGGTAGGGTTATAATTGAAAGAATTAGAGGTAAGACAGAATGTAGGATTGCGGATGAGCAAGGAGGTTTCAGAGTGGGTAGGGGATGTGTAGATCAAGTGTTTACATTGAAGCATATATGTGAACAGTATTTAGATAAAGGTAGGGAAGTTTTTATTGCATTTATGGATTTAGAAAAGGCATATGATAGAGTGGATAGGGGAGCAATGTGGCAGATGTTGCAAGTATATGGAATAGGTGGTAAGTTACTAAATGCTGTAAAGAGTTTTTATGAGGATAGTGAGGCTCAGGTTAGGGTGTGTAGAAGAGAGGGAGACTACTTCCCAGTAAAAGTAGGTCTTAGACAGGGATGTGTAATGTCACCATGGTTGTTTAATATATTTATAGATGGGGTTGTAAAAGAAGTAAATGCTAGGGTGTTCGGGAGAGGGGTGGGATTAAATTATGGGGAATCAAATACAAAATGGGAATTGACACAGTTGCTTTTTGCTGATGATACTGTGCTTATGGGAGATTCTAAAGAAAAATTGCAAAGGTTAGTGGATGAGTTTGGGAGTGTGTGTAAAGGTAGAAAGTTGAAAGTGAACATAGAAAAGAGTAAGGTGATGAGGGTATCAAATGATTTAGATAAAGAAAAATTGGATATCAAATTGGGGAGGAGGAGTATGGAAGAAGTGAATGTTTTCAGATACTTGGGAGTTGACGTGTCGGCGGATGGATTTATGAAGGATGAGGTTAATCATAGAATTGATGAGGGAAAAAAGGTGAGTGGTGCGTTGAGGTATATGTGGAGACAAAAAACGTTATCTATGGAGGCAAAGAAGGGAATGTATGAAAGTATAGTAGTACCAACACTCTTATATGGGTGTGAAGCTTGGGTTGTGAATGCAGCAGCGAGGAGGCGGTTGGAGGCAGTGGAGATGTCCTGTCTAAGGGCAATGTGTGGTGTAAATATTATGCAGAAAATTCGGAGTGTGGAAATTAGGAGAAGGTGTGGAGTTAATAAAAGTATTAGTCAGAGGGCTGAAGAGGGGTTGTTGAGGTGGTTTGGTCATTTAGAGAGAATGGATCAAAGTAGAATGACATGGAGAGCGTATAAATCTGTAGGGGAAGGAAGGCGGGGTAGGGGTCGTCCTCGAAAAGGTTGGAAGGAAGGGGTAAGGGAGGTTTTGTGGGCGAGGGGCTTGGACTTCCAGCAGGCGTGCATGAGCGTGTTCGATAGGAGTGAATGGAGACGAATGGTATTTGGGACCTGACGATCTGTTGGAGTGTGAGCAGGGTAATATTTAGTGAAGGGATTCAGGGAAACCGGTTATTTTTATATAGCCGGACTTGAGTCCTGGAAATGGGAAGTACAATGCCTGCACTCTAAAGGAGGGGTTCGGGATATTAGCAGTTTGGAGGGATATGTTGTGTATCTTTATACGTATATGCTTCTAAACTGTTGTGTTCTGAGCACCTCTGCAAAAACAGTGATTATGTGTGAGTGAGGTGAAAGTGTTGAATGATGATGAAAGTATTTTCTTTTTGGGGATTTTCTTTCTTTTTGGGTCACCCTGCCTCGGTGGGAGACGGCCGACTTGTTAAAAAAATATATATATATTTAAATATATATATATATATATATAAATATATATATATATATATATATATATATATATATATATATATATATATATATATATATATATATATATATATATTACAGGGCAGACTGAAACAAATGAACAAGAGGACATACCTCGCTACACCTGCTCCTGCTGTTGACCTGGTAGTAAATAGGTACCTCGGTGTGCTGCATCTTAGGAAGGATCAGATGCTTGTCCTCGGACATCTGTTAAAAAAGTATTTTCTCTCTCCCACACAGCCATCTCATGCAAACTATAACTTTCCAAAGTTTATAAACAATATAAATTAAATAGTTCACTATATATACTTTGTACTTACGGTCCCATCGCCAAAATATATACTGTCCTTAGCAGTGTCTCTCACTTTACCTGTTAAGAGATAAAATACGTTAGTCACTGCTCATACCTTATTAGTTATAAGAGAATGAATTAGTACCTAGGAAGAAATAATTAATAAGTAAAAATAAGTCGTCTAATAAGTGAAAATACTAGAAGGTCAAGTTACTGATGCCTTTCTAGCATCTAGACTGTTTCTGATTTTGTGACAGTTTGTCAGAGTGAATTTAAGTGGCTTCTCAACAACATTTTAGGACACCAATTCGATGAATACAAACCAACCAATTACAAGCTGAGATATTTAATAACAAAGGTGTCTAGCTGGAAATAATTTCTGTTATTGGAATGTGAATAATTAAGGAGATAAACTCCTACACAACTCTTCAAGTACTTTGTATTATACTTTTAAAAGACAGTTTTTCTTAATTTGTGTAAATACAAACAGTTGGTTCACGAGGCATGTTAATGTACTGTACACTATAATAATCCTAATATTTACGATCAGGTACGTTGCTATGAGGTGTACTAAGTACATGAGATATACAAGTATGTAAGTATATGTGTGTGTGGATATATATGTGTGTGTATGTGCTCTGTATATACTCGGTATTGTTCAGTAATGGTTTGTGTGTACTCAGTAAGACTCGACTCAACTTAGAAAGTGACCGTCAACAACTACTCCCTAAATGGTCTAACTTCTGGACTATCAAGGCAGTTAAACAGCTTGCCTGAGTAATGTCTACCAGGAGGGTAGAAAATATGCAATATCTTATTTTTATCCTAACCTGTATAGTAATTGGCATATTAATAATTATACATATATACAATTATCAGATTTCCCTGGTGGCCAGTCGTCGCGTGACCCGGAATGTTTTTCGAAATTGCAGTTGCTGGGTCAAGAGAACACAGTCAGTGTGAGCCAAAAGTCGTGTGGACTCGAGTATTTATCATTTAGGTTCACAACAGTGAATAATCTTACACTATAGATACAAAGTTACGCAAGAAGTTGCGTAGAAAAAAAGATTGCGGGAAGTAATTTTTTTTCAGAAAGATTTCCTAGGGAAGCTGTTGCGAAGG
This sequence comes from Cherax quadricarinatus, assembly GCF_038502225.1. Classification (NCBI taxonomy): domain Eukaryota; kingdom Metazoa; phylum Arthropoda; class Malacostraca; order Decapoda; family Parastacidae; genus Cherax; species Cherax quadricarinatus. The sequence goes on from NW_027201475.1 coordinate 5,319, forward strand.
AAGAAACTGTAAGAGTCTAATAGCAATAATGGAATATTGAAAAATAGGCTTAACAAGTACTTACACTCGCAGAGTCAATGAGAATGAGAGTCCAGTAAGTTAAACGTCAGCTGAAGGATATTTCATCCATAAAACATTCAATATTGTCCAGAGGATAGTTCTTCAATATTGTCCAGAGGATAGTTCTTCAATATTGTCCAGAGGATAGTTCTTCAATATTGTCCAGAGGATAGTTCTTCAATATTGTCCAGAGGATAGTTCTTCAATATTGTCCAGAGGATAGTTCTTCAATATTGTCCAGAGGATAGTTCTTCAATATTGTCCAGAGGATAGTTCTTCAATATTGTCCAGAGGATAGTTCTTCAATATTGTCCAGAGGATAGTTCTTCAATATTGTCCAGAGGATAGTTCTTCAATATTGTCCAGAGGATAGTTCTTCAATATTGTCCAGAGGATAGTTCTTCAATATTGTCCAGAGGATAGTTCTTCAATATTGTCCAGAGGATAGTTCTTCAATATTGTCCAGAGGATAGTTCTTCAATATTGTCCAGAGGATAGTTCTTCAATATTGTCCAGAGGATAGTTCTTCAATATTGTCCAGAGGATAGTTCTTCAATATTGTCCAGAGGATAGTTCTTCAATATTGTCCAGAGGATAGTTCTTCAATATTGTCCAGAGGATAGTTCTTCAATATTGTCCAGAGGATAGTTCTTCAATATTGTCCAGAGGATAGTTCTTCAATATTGTCCAGAGGATAGTTCTTCAATATTGTCCAGAGGATAGTTCTTCAATATTGTCCAGAAGATAGTTCTTCAATATTGTCCAGAGGATAGTTCTTCAATATTGTCCAGAGGATAGTTCTTCAATATTGTCCAGAGGATAGTTCTTCAATATTGTCCAGAGGATAGTTCTTCAATATTGCCCAGAGGATAGTTCTTCAATATTGTCCAGAGGATAGTTCTTCAATATTGTCCAGAGGATAGTTCTTCAATATTGTCCAGAGGATAGTTCTTCAATATTGTCCAGAGGATAGTTCTTCAATATTGTCCAGAGGATAGTTCTTCAATATTGTCCAGAGGATAGTTCTTCAATATTGTCCAGAGGATAGTTCTTCAATATTGTCCAGAGGATAGTTCTTCAATATTGTCCAGAGGATAGTTCTTCAATATTGTCCAGAGGATAGTTCTTCAATATTGTCCAGAGGATAGTTCTTCAATATTGTCCAGAGGATAGTTCTTCAATATTGTCCAGAGGATAGTTCTTCAATATTGTCCAGAGGATAGTTCTTCAATATTGTCCAGAGGATAGTTCTTCAATATTGTCCAGAGGATAGTTCTTCAATATTGTCCAGAGGATAGTTCTTCAATATTGTCCAGAGGATAGTTCTTCAATATTGTCCAGAGGATAGTTCTTCAATATTGTCCAGAGGATAGTTCTTCAATATTGTCCAGAGGATAGTTCTTCAATATTGTCCAGAGGATAGTTCTTCAATATTGTCCAGAGGATAGTTCTTCAATATTGTCCAGAGGATAGTTCTTCAATATTGCCCAGAAGATAGTTCTTCAATATTGTCCAGAGGATAGTTCTTCAATATTGTCCAGAGGATAGTTCTTCAATATTGTCCAGAGGATAGTTCTTCAATATTTCGCAGAGGATAGTTCTTCAATATTGTCCAGAGGATAGTTCTTCAATATTGTCCAGAGGATAGTTCTTCAATATTGTCCAGAGGATAGTTCTTCAATATTGCCCAGAAGATAGTTCTTCAATATTGTCCAGAGGATAGTTCTTCAATATTGTCCAGAGGATAGTTCTTCAATATTGTCCAGAGGATAGTTCTTCAATATTGTCCAGAGGATAGTTCTTCAATATTGTCCAGAGGATAGTTCTTCAATATTGTCCAGAGGATAGTTCTTCAATAGAGCACCCAACATTCCTCGAGGATAGTTCTTCAATAGAGCACCCAACATTCCTCGAGGATAGTTCTTCAATAGAGCACTCAACATTCCCCAAGGATAGTTCTTCAATATTGTCCAGAGGATAGTTCTTCAATATTGTCCAGAGGATAGTTCTTCAATATTGTCCAGAGGATAGTTCTTCAATATTGTCCAGAGGATAGTTCTTCAATATTGTCCAGAGGATAGTTCTTCAATATTGTCCAGAGGATAGTTCTTCAATATTGTCCAGAGATAGTTCTTCAATATTGTCCAGAGGATAGTTCTTCAATATTGTCCAGAGGATAGTTCTTCAATATTGTCCAGAGGATAGTTCTTCAATATTGTCCAGAGGATAGTTCTTCAATATTGTCCAGAGGATAGTTCTTCAATATTGTCCAGAGGATAGTTCTTCAATATTGTCCAGAGGATAGTTCTTCAATATTGTCCAGAGGATAGTTCTTCAATATTGTCCAGAGGATAGTTCTTCAATATTGTCCAGAGGATAGTTCTTCAATATTGTCCAGAGGATAGTTCTTCAATATTGTCCAGAGGATAGTTCTTCAATAGAGCACTCAACATTCCTCGAGGATAGTGCTTCAATAGAGCACTCAACATTCCCCGAGGATAGTACTTCAATAGAGCACTCAACATTCCCCGAGGATAGTACTTCAATAGAGCACTCAACATTCCCCGAGGATAGTGCTTCAATAGAGCACTCAGCAGTGGTACAGAGCACTCATTTCTCCAAGGTCAATACTTAACAGAGTACTCAACATGGAGTGCTCGTACTGAGAAAATTTTCCCAGTACAAGCACTCCATCTTCTAAGAACACCTTTACATTGGATAGATTCTCAATAGATCACTCATCGTTCCTCAGAGAACAGTTTTTCAAGAATCGTTCCTCAAATTAGCACTCAACATTCCAGAGTAGTTCCGCAAGGCAGCCTCCCTTCGCCACTTCACTTCCCTGACCTTCCTTCTTCAACCTTATTGTGAAACTCTAAGAAGTAACATCATTTTTTCTTGTAAAAGTTATTTAAGCCTTTTAATTAACGCTGTCTTACCCACTTCCTCTCTCGTCTTGGGAGGAGTAAAATTAAGTGCATTCGTCTTGCCAGTTTTCTTGTAATTTCTTTTGGGAAAACTTGCTCTATTCTCGTGTTAAAGTTAATTATATAACGATTCTTAAAGGGCACTTAAAGCAACTGCGATTAAAGCACTTAAAGCAACAGCGATTTTTGTCAATATATTCCATTATTTCACAGCATGTGGCTTTACGCTATAAAAATATTGAGTTTGGTTTCCTACTTTGTATACAGTTTGTCTTAAACGATGTTTGTGTTTATCCAAAGTTCGTAACACTAAGTATTTTTAACTTGTTTATACTGTATACACAATATTATATCAAGAGAAATTTCTAGGTCAGGACACAGGGTATATACACTGAGTGGAATATATCTTCACGGATTTATGCTCTTAGAAATGTGTAGTTCTTACTTCTTAAACACCAACAGGAATGTATCTTTCGGAGTATACGCACAGCTGTGTATATCTGAGGATATGTACACAATAAGTGTGACTCACTCGGTGTATATAGATCACGTTTGTTTCTGACAGTATGTATGTATGTATGTATATATATATATATATATATATATATATATATATATATATATATATATATATATATATATATATATATATATATATATATATATATATATATATATATATATATATATGCAATAAGATCACAGTAAACAGGTGATTTCACAATATGTGAGAAAGTAGATGAGCCAAGACTATTAATATCACAGCTCATGTAATTTACTCAACAGTGACATTTACAGTGAATTCTTCCCTGAACGTTGTACCTTGTAGTGCAGGCAGCAGCTTCCTGGCGGTCCTATATTAGGTAAAGTGTTGAGCATGAGATTAAAGGAGAGACGATCCAGTCTCCGCCACTTTCGGTGCCTCACTCTTATGATATTAATAATCCTCTGTCCACTTGCTGCCGACGTCAGACAGACAGCAGCAGCACTACAATAAAACACGTAATAAAAACGCTCTGTCGTGTGCGTTTTAGTCCTAGTATGGAGAATGAGATACTTGTGCAGTATTTGGGAATATTTAGTGTGGAAACGTTTCGCCAGCCAGTTGCTTCTTCAGTCCAATACAAAGAAGAGCGGTAGAAGATCAGGAGGAGTTGAAGGTAATCAGTCCCTCTGGCTGAGGGACTGACCACCTCAAACTACTCCTCCTCCGCCGCTGTTCTCTACATTGGACTGAAGAAGCCACTGGCTGGCAAAACGTTTCCACAATGAAGATTCCCAAATATTACACAGGTGTCTCAGTCTTTAACTTCCGGAATTTCTGAACCATTTGCATCATTCCTGGTTCGCTGTTCACTGCAGCAAATCAACGCCAATAACCACAAGACACGAATCAGGTGTTCTCAGTGCATCCACACGTCATCGCAGGCATGACGTATTGTCCAAGGAGCTTGTTTTCGCCTTTGGTATCTCGTACTAGGCCAATAAGAACGTCTGGCTGGGAAACAGATGAGCTTTCCCGAGCCTCGAGCGGTCCAGCCAGGAACAAAAGATGCGTTGTCAGCCATAATACTGCCTCCAGGAAGTCGGTAGCCAGCTCAGGAAGTTTGCGAATGCTTCTGAGAGATTCTCAGGAAAGTCGGTAAGTGCTGGCTGGTAAGAGGAACACTGCTATTTGCCTCAGGGTGAGAAAGTAAGTGCTGGCTGTCTTAAAATAAGAGGAACACCGCTGTTTGCCTCAGGGTGAGAAGGTAAGTGCTGGCTGTCTTAAAATAAGAGGAACACTGCTGCTTGCCTCAGGGTGAGAAGGCAAGTGCTAGCTGTCTTAACATAAGAGGAACACCGCTGTTTGCCTCAGGGTGAGAAGGTAAGTGCTAGCTGTCTTAAAATAAGAGGAACATTGCTGCTTGCCTCAGGAAGGTAAGTGCTGCTGCCCTGGGAGGAACGCTGCTTGCTAAACATCAAATATTGG
>NW_027201476.1:0-10274 GCF_038502225.1 Cherax quadricarinatus
ATTCCCACCATCACCAAGACTCACCTGAGACTTGAGTCCCTCAGCCTGGGTGAGGATGGACAACATTCCCACCATCACCAAGACTCACCTGAGACTTGAGTCCCTCAGCCTGGGTGAGGATGGACAACATTCCCACCATCACCAAGACTCACCTGAGACTTGAGTCCCTCAGCCTGGGTGAGGATGGACAACATTCCCACCATCACCAAGACTCACCTGAGACTTGAGTCCCTCAGCCTGGGTGAGGATGGACAACATTCCCACCATCACCAAGACTCACCTGAGACTTGAGTCCCTCAGCCTGGGTGAGGATGGACAACATTCCCACCATCACCAAGACTCACCTGAGACTTGAGTCCCTCAGCCTGGGTGAGGATGGACAACATTCCCACCATCACCAAGACTCACCTGAGACTTGAGTCCCTCAGCCTGGGTGAGGATGGACAACATTCCCACCATCACCAAGACTCACCTGAGACTTGAGTCCCTCAGCCTGGGTGAGGATGGACAACATTCCCACCATCACCAAGACTCACCTGAGACTTGAGTCCCTCAGCCTGGGTGAGGATGGACAACATTCCCACCATCACCAAGACTCACCTGAGACTTGAGTCCCTCAGCCTGGGTGAGGATGGACAACATTCCCACCATCACCAAGACTCACCTGAGACTTGAGTCCCTCAGCCTGGGTGAGGATGGACAACATTCCCACCATCACCAAGACTCACCTGAGACTTGAGTCCCTCAGCCTGGGTGAGGATGGACAACATTCCCACCATCACCAAGACTCACCTGAGACTTGAGTCCCTCAGCCTGGGTGAGGATGGACAACATTCCCACCATCACCAAGACTCACCTGAGACTTGAGTCCCTCAGCCTGGGTGAGGATGGACAACATTCCCACCATCACCAAGACTCACCTGAGACTTGAGTCCCTCAGCCTGGGTGAGGATGGACAACATTCCCACCATCACCAAGACTCACCTGAGACTTGAGTCCCTCAGCCTGGGTGAGGATGGACAACATTCCCACCATCACCAAGACTCACCTGAGACTTGAGTCCCTCAGCCTGGGTGAGGATGGACAACATTCCCACCATCACCAAGACTCACCTGAGACTTGAGTCCCTCAGCCTGGGTGAGGATGGACAACATTCCCACCATCACCAAGACTCACCTGAGACTTGAGTCCCTCAGCCTGGGTGAGGATGGACAACATTCCCACCATCACCAAGACTCACCTGAGACTTGAGTCCCTCAGCCTGGGTGAGGATGGACAACATTCCCACCATCACCAAGACTCACCTGAGACTTGAGTCCCTCAGCCTGGGTGAGGATGGACAACATTCCCACCATCACCAAGACTCACCTGAGACTTGAGTCCCTCAGCCTGGGTGAGGATGGACAACATTCCCACCATCACCAAGACTCACCTGAGACTTGAGTCCCTCAGCCTGGGTGAGGATGGACAACATTCCCACCATCACCAAGACTCACCTGAGACTTGAGTCCCTCAGCCTGGGTGAGGATGGACAACATTCCCACCATCACCAAGACTCACCTGAGACTTGAGTCCCTCATCCTCCTGGGTGAGGATGGACAACATTCCCACCATCACCAAGACTCACCTGAGACTTGAGTCCCTCAGCCTGGGTGAGGATGGACAACATTCCCACCATCACCAAGACTCACCTGAGACTTGAGTCCCTCAGCCTGGGTGAGGATGGACAACATTCCCACCATCACCAAGACTCACCTGAGACTTGAGTCCCTCAGCCTGGGTGAGGATGGACAACATTCCCACCATCACCAAGACTCACCTGAGACTTGAGTCCCTCAGCCTGGGTGAGGATGGACAACATTCCCACCATCACCAAGACTCACCTGAGACTTGAGTCCCTCAGCCTGGGTGAGGATGGACAACATTCCCACCATCACCAAGACTCACCTGAGACTTGAGTCCCTCAGCCTGGGTGAGGATGGACAACATTCCCACCATCACCAAGACTCACCTGAGACTTGAGTCCCTCAGCCTGGGTGAGGATGGACAACATTCCCACCATCACCAAGACTCACCTGAGACTTGAGTCCCTCAGCCTGGGTGAGGATGGACAACATTCCCACCATCACCAAGACTCACCTGAGACTTGAGTCCCTCAGCCTGGGTGAGGATGGACAACATTCCCACCATCACCAAGACTCACCTGAGACTTGAGTCCCTCAGCCTGGGTGAGGATGGACAACATTCCCACCATCACCAAGACTCACCTGAGACTTGAGTCCCTCAGCCTGGGTGAGGATGGACAACATTCCCACCATCACCAAGACTCACCTGAGACTTGAGTCCCTCAGCCTGGGTGAGGATGGACAACATTCCCACCATCACCAAGACTCACCTGAGACTTGAGTCCTTCAGCCTGGGTGAGGATGGACAACATTCCCACCATCACCAAGACTCACCTGAGACTTGAGTCCCTCAGCCTGGGTGAGGATGGACAACATTCCCACCATCACCAAGACTCACCTGAAACTTGAGTCCCTCAGCCTGGGTGAGGATGGACAACATTCCCACCATCACCAAGACTCACCTGAGACTTGAGTCCCTCAGCCTGGGTGAGGATGGACAACATTCCCACCATCACCAAGACTCACCTGAGATTTGAGTCCCTCAGCCTGGGTGAGGATGGACAACATTCCCACCATCACCAAGACTCACCTGAGACTTGAGTCCCTCAGCCTGGGTGAGGATGGACAACATTCCCACCATCACCAAGACTCACCTGAGACTTGAGTCCCTCAGCCTGGGTGAGGATGGACAATATTCCCACCATCACCAAGACTCACCTGAGATTTGAGTCCCTCAGCCTGGGTGAGGATGGACAACATTCCCACCATCACCAAGACTCACCTGAGACTTGAGTCCCTCAGCCTGGGTGAGGATGGACAACATTCCCACCATCACCAAGACTCACCTGAGACTTGAGTCCCTCAGCCTGGGTGAGGATGGACAACATTCCCACCATCACCAAGACTCACCTGAGACTAGAGTCCCTCAGCCTGGGTGAGGATGGACAACATTCCCACCACCACCAAGACTCACCTGAGACTTGAGTCCCTCAGCCTGGGTGAGGATGGACAACATTCTCATCATCACCAAGACTCACCTGAGACTTGAGTCCCTCAGCCTGGGTGAGGATGGACAACATTCCCACCATCACCAAGACTCACCTGAGACTTGAGTCCCTCAGCCTGGGTGAGGATGGACAACATTCCCACCATCACCAAGACTCACCTGAGACTTGAGTCCCTCAGCCTGGGTGAGGATGGACAACATTCCCACCATCACCAAGACTCACCTGAGACTTGAGTCCCTCAGCCTGGGTGAGGATGGACAACATTCCCACCATCACCAAGACTCACCTGAGACTTGAGTCCCTCAGCCTGGGTGAGGATGGACAACATACCCACCATCACCAAGACTCACCTGAGACTTGAGTCCCTCTGCCTGGGTGAGGATGGACAACATTCCCACCATCACCAAGACTCACCTGAGACTTGAGTCCCTCAGCCTGGGTGAGGATGGACAACATTCCCACCATCACCAAGACTCACCTGAGACTTGAGTCCCTCGGCCTGGGTGAGGATGGACAACATTCCCACCATCACCAAGACTCACCTGAGACTTGAGTCCCTCAGCCTGGGTGATGATGGACAACATTCCCACCATCACCAAGACTCACCTGAGACTTGAGTCCCTCGGCCTGGGTGAGGATGGACAACATTCCCACCATCACCAAGACTCACCTGAGACTTGAGTCCCTCGGCCTGGGTGAGGATGGACAACATTCCCACCATCACCAAGACTCACCTGAGACTTGAGTCCCTCGGCCTGGGTGAGGATGGACAACATTCCCACCATCACCAAGACTCACCTGAGACTTGAGTCCCTCAGCCTGGGTGAGGATGGACAACATTCCCACCATCACCAAGACTCACCTGAGACTTGAGTCCCTCAGCCTGGGTGAGGATGGACAACATTCCCACCATCACCAAGACTCACCTGAGACTTGAGTCCCTCAGCCTGGGTGAGGATGGACAACATTCCCACCATCACCAAGACTCACCTGAGACTTGAGTCCCTCAGCCTGGGTGAGGATGGACAACATTCCCCCCATCACCAAGACTCACCTGAGACTTGAGTCCCTCAGCCTGGGTGAGGATGGACAACATTCCCACCATCACCAACACTGCAACTACCACGACCTCACGCATCCTGTAACAAACACATTATGTATATATACTACCTTAAATTACTTATTGATTTGTTGTTTAGTAAATATTATTATTCGCAATTTAATATTCAGGTCTCATAATTTTACAGAAGCCTATTTATGGTGCTTCTTTCAGAACAGTTATACATAAACAATCATCCACATACATTCATCGACACCATGCCCAGCCCTTCTAGGGTAGGGTAGGTGCCCGAGCCCGAGCTTGTAGCTCACAAGACTGTCATTCCCATTAGCCCCGTTGGGGCGGGGATGGCAGACCAGAGAGGCCTAGCTTGTGGCTAGGCCTGGGGACAGTTGGTCCCAAAGATGAGGAGGTACTTGTGCCTCCTCCCATTGGAGACTTAGGTCTCACACTCCGTAAAGAGGGAGTCAAGGCCGGGCCACTACTTGGAAAAGGCCCGGGCCGGGAGAATACCAGTGAATCTTTAATAATAATAATAATAATCCACATATATTATTATTAAAAATAAGTTACATATATTTGGAAGCTAAATTTAATCAGACATTTTTCATATTATTATAAATTGCTACACTTGTTAAATATATCGTAATGAAATAAAATATATTAAAACACTTAACCTATATTATAAAACATAAGAACATAAAAATGAGCACTGCAGCAGTTCTACTGGCCCATGGTAAGCACGACCAACCAAGGCACACACACACACACACGCGCGTGCGCGTTGCTAAGCGAACTAGGTACCTCAAAGACGATGGGACCGAATAACTTCTGTCTGTGGGTCCTGAGAGAGGGAACAGAGGCACTCTGAGTACCACTTCAAAAACTTCAAAAATTCTATAGAAACACGTTAAACTACAGACCAGTATCCCAGACATGCATAGTATGCAAAATCATGGAGAAGATTATCAAGAGAAGAGTGGTGAAGCACCTAGAAAGGAATGATCTTATCAACGACAACCAACACGGGTTCAGGGACGGGATATCCTGTGTCATAAACCTGCTGGACTTCTATGACAAGGTGATAGCAGTAAGACATGAGAGAGAGAGAGAGAGAGAGAGAGAGAGAGAGAGAGAGAGAGAGAGAGAGAGAGAGAGAGAGAGTGGAAATTTATTTGGTCCCTAAAGTTCCACAGGACGTCCAGCATGGCCGTACGGGACGGCTGAGCTGGATGGCCCTTATACCCCACCCAAACAGGGAAGCATTCTCTTGTCGGCGATGGATTCTTGGTAGGCATGTATTTAATTTATAGATTTACTCTTCAGGGAAGGAGTAGTTTACTGGTAGTACACTAATATTAGGTTTACTAAGGCATCTGTAGATAATGATAAAGTAGACCTAAGACCTTAACATAGGTAGTAATAGGCCGATAATGTAGGCAAACACTAGGATAAGTTAGCTAGGGAGAACTGGCAGCCCTAGTTTGAACGAAGAGACGAGGGTCTGGAAGGGAGACCAGCTCGCCCTTCTTAAGACAGACACCAACTGGACAAGACATGCCATGAACAACAGACGGCGCCCCACGTGTCTTCACATCTGAGACCCGGGGGAAATCTGGTAGAGGCACCTCGATGTACCGTAGATGACCTCCTCCATCAGGCCATACAGTAAGACAAGACCTTCACTTTTTTCTCGTAGATTCTGGCCAGTGTCTTGGGAGATCATGGGTGAGTTTTAACTGTGGGCCCGGTGTGCAACAGATAGAGCATGCCCAGTAATTACCAGTGTCTCAGAGCCATCTGAAGCTAGTGTCTGAGTCTGCATAGTTATACTAGGGGATACATACCCTCTTGGATGTAGGAATTTCTGAGGTGCAGGCAGGACACTAATTCCGATTGAATATTGCAGGAATTAATGCTCCCGGTTGCACGTGGTTTCTGAGGGGGAGTCCAAAGGGGCTAAGGCTAGCTTAGGGAAGTGAAGATCAGGATATATGCTGCAACACCAAGTAAGTTAGTCCTTTATACGTGCATGCAGGCGAGGTTTCTTGCAATACCAATCATTTGTGAAAATCTGTCCTATAAGCCACTTGTGAGGCTGAGGTACCCACCTCAGAGCTCGGTGTCAACAGAGTTTGCCAGGGTAGGCGACTCACTTGGAGGCAGTCCACACAAATTTTAACAAAAGTGGTCCTTCGAACCGGATGTGGAATAGCTAGGTTAAGCTATCATACCTAGGCCACAGATAGGAACCAGTTTAACAGAGTTAGGTTAAGCTATCATAGATAGGCCACAGTTAGGAACCAGTTTAAAAAAGTTAGGTTAAGTTAGCACACCTAGGCCCAAAGTTACACAGAGCTAGGCCAAGCTGACTATTCACAGAAATTGTTATTTGCAGTAATTTACAGGCAGGCCAGGTAGGCTAGAGAAGCTTGTGAATTTAATTATTTACAGTGCTTACAAGTAATCCAGAGTAGGAGACTTGTGTGTTGATTATTTACAGTGGATTTGCAAGGTAGCCACAGTTAGGCTAGGCTTGTGCAAATTTTTACAAAAGTTATAGTAGCTAGGACAGATTTAACCTAGTTATTATTTACAGGGAGTTATAAAGCCAGGTTTAAGTTATAGCACACTAGCTAGGTTAGGATTTACCTTATCCAAACATCCACGCTAGACAGAGTAAGCTGGGCACAGTTAGGCCAAGCTGGTTACATACATTATTTATTTACTGTTTCACAAGTTGAATTGTTGAATTTACTTGTGTTAACCAAGTGATTTTAATTTGTATACGGCACTTTTATTGTGATTTTCATTGTCTTCGATTCATGTTAATGTGGGATTTGTGAATTATACCTGAGACTAGGTTAAGTTCTGTAATTATTTGCTGGCATTGTACAGGAAAGTGCTAGGTTAAGCTTTCACATCGATACACATCTCAATTGGGATTTGAAAGCTAACAGTGTACATTTTGATTCAGAGTAGAGTCAATATAATAAAGGGAGTTGTCAAGCTTGTTGAGAAGCCTTGAGACTCGTTCATTCTTGCCTAATACCGTTCGTGCTGTGAGGTGGGCTAATTGAAGTACAAATTAGTACCGTGATCTTAACTAAACCGCAACTATGGTAGGTGAAGATGCAGTACCAGCTGTCCCAGCTCTAAGTCAATTAAAGCGGTCTATGGGAGCCTATAAGGGGCGCCTGAGCAAAGCATGTGAGGAGTGTCGTACGGTCAGGCAAGATCCAGACGTAGACTGGGAGGAACTAGAGAGTTGCCTGAAACCTTTGAAGCAAAGACTGGAGGCCTTTGAGAGATCATTTATCCTTTATGAGACAGAGGCCTATACTACAGGTGAGGCTGAATATACAGTCGAAGTAGCACGGACGGACTATGACGAACGAAGGGCAGAGTGTAAAGCAGAGTTGAGACTGTGCAGGCAGTTAATAAAGACTTTGAAGGCCGGTACAGCAGGGGCAGCAAATGTTTCAAGGAACACGAACAACAGCACGCCTGTTAATGTGTTGCCCAGATTGCCCCAGTTGAATTTACCAACGTTTGACGGAACCTTAACAGAGTACATTGCTTTCTGGGATCAGTTTAGAGCCCAGATAGATGACAGGAACGATTTGTCAGATGCCGTCAAGTTGCAGTATTTGCGGTCGCAGCTCAAGGGTAAAGCCTTAGACCTGGTCTGGCACTACCAGATTACTGACACTAATTACCAACATGCCAAAGACCAATTAGAGGACATGTTTGGCAACACTGAGGAGATAAAGGTAGCTATACTTTATCGGTTGTTGGATCTAGAGGCTTGCCGACATGACCGTCAAAGCCTAGAGAAGTTCCGTATTGAGATTATGAGCTTGACAAACAGTTTCAGAGATTTGCATGATGAGGATGATTCAGAATGGGTCCTTAGCCAGGTGATTCAGAGGAAACTGGCTAGCACGGCAGTGCATGAGTTACACTTAAAATATCGGACGAATAGGTTCACGATAAAACAAATTATTGAAGGGTTAGGGGATCTCATATCTCACCTGAGCGTAGGTCAGGGGGAGAAATTACCTACCAAGGAGAAGTCGGTCAACTTCCCCAGACATTCGAGAGATAGACCTAAACCACCTCCTACTACGTATTATGCCCAGGGCGAGTCCTCCACCCACAGGGCCAAGGGAGAAGCCACTAAAGCGACCAGTATGAGACGGTGCGTGTTTTGTGAAGAAGAACACGCTAGTTCAGGGTGTTCAAGCTTCACCACCTATAACCAAAGGGTTCAACGACTAAGGGAGTTGAGACTTTGTTTCAAGTGCTGTGGAGAACATTTTTCCAGGGACTGTAACACCCAGCTCAGGGAGTGTCGGGGCTGCTGGAAGGGAAAGCACCACAGTGCACTGTGTCCTAAGGATGCCGGATTAGCACAAGTTAAGGAGAGCAAACCGCAAGAAAGGGCGGAGAGCAAGAACAAGTCAGAAGAAGCGATGAGTGTGGTGAGTACGGCACCGAGAATTTGTTCTGGTAGCAGTTTCAAGGTTCGGTGGCCTTGCCCACCATAATGGCGGTGGTTGCGAACAGGAAGAAGTCTGAAACGACCTGTTTGTTCTTCGACAGTGGGGCACAGAGATCCTTCATAGCGGAGAGTCTAGCAACTAGGTTGAAGCTGGAGACAGTTGGTAAAGTTGACATGAAGGTGGAAGGGTTTGGTGGGGAAGTCCCACGCAGGTCTTATCCAGTAGTCAATGTGACGGTCAGGTTAGCCGGCAATCGACGGGAAATTTCAGCCTTGATAGTGAAGAGGCTGCCCAATATCATTACCACTAGGGGACTGGCTGCAGCAGTCAAACGTTTGAGGCAGTTGGGTGTGAAGCTAGCGGAACCAGACATTGCTACAGACAATGTTAGTAATATAGGCATCTTGGTAGGAGGGGATTACATAGACGAGTTCGTGTCTACGAGAAGGGTTATCAAGGAGGGTGTAGGCCTGTACAGGACTCCAGCGGGGTACATCGTAGGAGGCAGAGTACCAGCTCACTTCCCTGCGACCCCGGGAAAGGAGGGCTCTGGTAATACAGCGACTGAGGCTGTACTGGTGATGCGGATTGGTGCGCACGAAGGTCTGTCAGAGACGCAAGTTGGCATATCCGACAGTGAGCCGGTCCATAAACTATGGGACCTGGATGTAGTAGGGATTAAAGGTGACCAGCCGCCCCCCAAACACGAAGAGACGTATCGAGATTACTTGAACCATGTGCAGTTCAGGGACAGACAGTACTGGGTGCGACTCCCATGGAAACCGGGACACCCAACGCTGCCCACTAATTTCAAGAAGGCACGGGGTCAGTTGAATTCATTGGTGAACAGCCTGACCAAGAAGGGTCTGGTGGGGAAATATGATGATATTATTAAGGAACAGCTGGCCCTTGGGTTCATTGAGAAAGTGCCCAATGCCAGCCCTGGGGAAAACACCCATTATCTTCCACACATGGCAGTCATCAAGGAGTCGGTAACCACTCTCATCAGAGTAGTCTTCAACTGCAGCTCGCAGGCGAGTCCCCGAGAGCCATCGTTGAACGACTGTCTGCTCACAGGGCCCACCCTGACGCAGAAATTAGCAGATGTGTTGTTGAGATTCAGGACAGAACAGTACGCCTATGCGGCAGACATTAGCAAAGCCTTCCTACATATCGGGTTGCAGCCACAAGACAGGGACTACACAAGGTTCTTGTGGTTGGCTGACAGGGAGGTGCCCAAGCAAGGGTATAAGAACATAAGAACATAAGAACGAAGGAACACTGCAGAAGGCCTACTGGCCCATGCGAGGCAGGTCCAAGTCCCTACCGGCTTAAGCCAATGCACCCAACCTAGTCAGGTCAGGTCACATTGACTTAAGGGAGGAACACGGCAACCGACCTGTTAGCACAAGCTATCAGGTCCAACTCACACCCACCCACATCTACTCATGTATTTATCCAACCTATTTTTAAAGCTACACAACGTTCTGGCCTCTATAACGGTACTTGGGAGTTTGTTCCACTCATCCACAACTCTATTACCAAACCAGTACTTTCCTATATCCCTCCTGAATCT
>NW_027201477.1:0-10266 GCF_038502225.1 Cherax quadricarinatus
GCACCTGAGAAAACGCAAATGATGATCGTCTCTAGGCACCATGATGGTAATGCTGGTGCAGTAGTAAGGATGAATGGGAGGATGTTGGCACCTGGAGAAGAAGTTGATATCCTTGGGGTGAAATTTGACTCCAAACTAACCATGAAGAACCATGTTGTAAATCTTGCAAACAAGGCAGCCAGGAAGCTTACAGCACTTCGCCGTATCTCGCATCTGCTTGACAGTAGGGGTTGCAAGATACTGTACGAGGCACAAGTACGCTCACACCTTGAGTATGCTCCACTTTCTTGGTTTGCCTGTCCCCCCTCTCATCTGCGACTGCTTGACAGAGTAGAGAACAGAGCAAGACGTCTCATCTCTCGCCTGGACCCATCCTGGATGGATCTGTCATTTCAGCAGAGCCTTCAACATAGGAGGGATGTGGGTGGCCTTACTGTTATGTACAAGGCCAATATTGTCAAAATACCACACTTGGATCCACTTCGAGGACAGCGCGAAACAAGCTTTTATGCCACAAGACGGGCAGAAAGCAGCAACTTCACTCTGGCTGTACCCTTCTCCAGAACATCACTCCATCTGAGATCATACATACCCAGGATGACTCGAGTATGGAACACATTCGTTCAGCATAATGATGTCAACGAGATAACGTCAGTTGATCAAATGAAAATGCTGGCCCACAGATGGCTCCAACTTCATCCTGTTCCCTACTTGTATGTCTCATAACAATAAAAATGCTTTCAAATGAGCTGATGTAGGTAACAGCTCTTAGCTTGTCAATAAAGTTAGGAATCCTTAACCTGTAAATAGCTTGTCAATAAAGCTAGGGATCCTTAACCTTGTCAAACCATGTTTAAAAAAAAAAAAAAAAAAAAAAAAAAAAAAAAAAAAAAAAAAAAAAAAACAAAAAAAAAAAAAAAAAAAAAAAAAAAAAAAAAAAAACAGAGAGACACAGAGAGAGAGACACAGAGAGAGAGAGAGAGAGAGAGAGAGAGAGACAGACAGACAGAGAGAGAGAGAGAGAGAGAGAGAGAGAGAGAGAGAGAGAGAGAGAGAGAGAGAGTGAAGAAGAGATAGTAATGTATGTGTTATATGTATCTGGCAGGAGAATGTAGGGTTGAGCTGACAGACAACCACGCCACCATCGGCATGTTCTTCATGATGTCGTACAACCACGGGCACTGTGCCAACAGACACCCCATCACAGTGCCCATACGCTACTGCCGGGGCTACTGTGCTACCCGCTCCTACATAGGTCAGTTACTACACCCAGTCATCCTAGACCAGTTTCTACTTACCATCATCCTAGACCAGTTTCTTCTTACCATCATCCTAGTCCAGTTTCTTCTTACCATCATCCTAGACCAGTTTCTACTTACCATCATCCTAGACCAGTTTCTACTTACTATCATCCTAGACCAGTTTCTATTTCCCATCATCCTAGACCAGTTTCTATTTACCATCATCCTAGACCAGTTTCTACTTATCATCATCCTAGACCAGTTTCTATTTACCATCATCCTAGACCATCATCATCCTAGACCAGTTTCTATTTACCATCATCCTAGACCAGTTTCTACTTACTATCATCCTAGGCCAGTTTCTTCTTACTATCATCCTAGACCAGTTTCTACTTACCATCATCCTAGACCAGTTTCTACTTACTATCATCCTAGACCAGTTTCTTCTTACCATCATTCTAGACCAGTTTCTACTTATCATCATCCTAGACCAGTTTCTACTTACCATCATCCTAGACCAGTTTCTACTTACCATCATCCTAGACCAGTTTCTGTTTACCATCATCCTAGACCAGTTTCTACATACTATCATCCTAGACCAGTTTCTTCTTACCATCATCCTAGACCAGTTTCTACTTACTATCATCTTAGACCAGTTTCTACTTACCATCATCCTAGGCCAGTTTTTACTTACCATCATCCTAGACCAGTTTCTGTTTACCATCATCCTAGACCAGTTTCTCCTTACTATCATCCTAGACCAGTTTCTACTTACTATCATCCTTACCATCATCCGAGACCAGTTTCTACTTACTATCATCCTAGACCAGTTTCTACTTGCCATCATCCTAGACCAGTTTCTACTTACCATCATCCTAGACCAGTTTCTACTTAGTATATCTATTTTCTTCTTACTATCATTCTAGACCAGTTTCTACTTACCATCATCCTAGACCAGTTTCTACTTACCATCATCCTAGACCATTTTCTACTTACTATCATCCTAGACCAGTTTCTACTTACCATCATCCTGGACCAGTTTCTACTTACCATCATCCTAGACCAGTTTCTACTTACCATCATCCTAGACCAGTTTCTACTTACCGTCATCCTAGGCCAGTTTCTACTTACCATCATCCTAGACCAGTTTCTACTTACCATCATCCTAGACCAGTTTCTACTTACCATCATCCTAGACCAGTTTCTACTTACTATCATCCTAGACCAGTTTCTACTTACCATCATCCTAGACCAGTTTCTACTTACTATCATCCTAGACCAGTTTCTACTTACCATCATCCTAGACCAGTTTCTACTTACCATCATCCTAGACCAGTTTCTACTTACCATCATCCTAGACCAGTTTCTACTTACCATCATCCTAGACCAGTTTCTACTTACCATCATCCTAGTCCAGTTTCTACTTACCTTCATCCTAGACCAGTTTCTGTTTACCATCATCCTAGACCAGTTAATCTAGACCTTACGATCATCCTATACCAGTTTCTTCTTACCATCATCCTAGACCAGTTTCTACTTACCGTTATCCTAGACCAGTTTCTAATTGCCATCAACCTAGACCAGTTTCTACTTACTATCATCCTAGACCAGTTTCTACTTACCATCATCCTAGACCAGTTTCTACTTACCATCATCCTAGACCAGTTTCTACTTGCCATCATCCTAGACCAGTTTCTACTTACCATCATCCTAGTCCAGTTTCTACTTACCATTATCCTAGAACAGTTTCTACTTACCATCATCCTAGACCAGTTTCTACTTACTGTCATCGTAGACCAGTTTCTACTCACCATCATCTTAGACCAGTTTCTACTTACCATCATCCTAGACCAGTTTCTACTTACCATCATCCTAGACCAGTTTCTACTTACCATCATCCTAGACCAGTTTCTATTTACCATCATCCTAGACCAGTTTCTACTTACTATCATCCTAGGCCAGTTTCTTCTTACTATCATCCTAGACCAGTTTCTACTTACCATCATCCTAGACCAGTTTCTACTTACCATCATCCTAGACCAGTTTCTACTTACCATCATCCTAGACCAGTTTCTACTTACCATCATCCTAGACCAGTTTCTACTTACCATCATCCTAGACCAGTTTCTACTTACCATCATCCTAGACCAGTTTCTACTTACCATCATCCTATACCAGTTTCTACTTACCATCATCCTAGACCAGTTTCTACTTACCATCATCCTAGACCAGTTTCTACTTACCATCATCCTAGACCAGTTTCTACTTACCATCATCCTAGACCAGTTTCTACTTACCATCATCCTAGACCAGTTTCTACTTACCATCATCCTATACCAGTTTCTACTTACCATCATCCTAGACCAGTTTCTACTTACCATCATCCTGGACCAGTTTCTACTTACCATCATCCTAGACCAGTTTCTACTTACCATCATTCTAGACCAGTTTCTACTTACCATCATCCTAGACCAGTTTCTACTTACCATCATTCTAGACCAGTTTCTACTTACCATCATCCTAGACCAGTTTCTACTTACCATCATCCTATACCAGTTTCTACTTACCATCATTCTAGACCAGTTTCTACTTACCATCATCCTAGACCAGTTTCTACTTACCATCATCCTATACCAGTTTCTACTTACCATCATTCTAGACCAGTTTCTACTTACCATCATCCTAGACCAGTTTCTACTTACCATCATCCTAGACCAGTTTCTACTTACGGTCATCCTAGACCAGTTTCTACTAACTATCATCTTAGACCAGTTTCTACTCACTATCATCTTAGACCAGTTTCTACTTACCATCATCCTAGGCCAGTTTCTACTTACCATCATCCAAGACCAGTTTCTACTTACTATCATCTTAGACCAGTTTCTACTTACCATCATCCTAGGCCAGTTTTTACTTACCATCATCCTAGACCAGTTTCTGTTTACCATCATCCTAGACCAGTTTCTCCTTACTATCATCCTAGACCAGTTTCTACTTACTATCATCCTAGACCAGTTTCTGCTTACCATCATCCGAGACCAGTTTCTACTTACTATCATCCTAGACCAGTTTCTACTTGCCATCATCCTAGACCAGTTTCTACTTACCATCATCCTAGACCAGTTTCTACTTAGTATCATCATATACCATTTTCTACTTACTATCATTCTAGACCAGTTTCTACTTACCATCATCCTAGACCAGTTTCTACTTACTATCATCCTAGACCAGTTTCTACTTACTATCATCCTAGACCAGTTTCTACTTACCATCATCCTAGACCAGTTTCTACTTACCATCATCCTAGACCAGTTTCTACTTACCATCATCCTAGACCAGTTTCTACTTACCGTCATCCTAGGCCAGTTTCTACTTACCGTAATCCTAGACCAGTTTCTACTTACCATCATCCTAGACCAGTTTCTACTTACCATCATCCTAGACCAGTTTCTACTTACCGTCATCCTAGACCAGTTTCTACTTACCGTAATCCTAGACCAGTTTCTACTTACTATCATCCTAGACCAGTTTCTTCTTACCATCATCCTAGACCAGTTTCTACTTACCGTTATCCTAGACCAGTTTCTAATTGCCATCAACCTAGACCAGTTTCTACTTACTATCATCCTAGACCAGTTTCTACTTACCATCATCCTAGACCAGTTTCTACTTACCATCATCCTAGACCAGTTTCTACTTGCCATCATCCTAGACCAGTTTCTACTTACCATCATCCTAGTCCAGTTTCTACTTACCATTATCCTAGACCAGTTTCTACTTACCATCATCCTAGACCAGTTTCTACTTACTGTCATCGTAGACCAGTTTCTACCCACCATCATCTTAGACCAGTTTCTACTTACCATCATCCTAGACCAGTTTCTACTTACCATCATCCTAGACCAGTTTCTACTTACCATCATCCTAGACCAGTTTCTATTTACCATCATCCTAGACCAGTTTCTACTTACTATCATCCTAGGCCAGTTTCTTCTTACTATCATCCTAGACCAGTTTCTACTTACCATCATCCTAGACCAGTTTCTACTTACCATCATCCTAGACCAGTTTCTACTTACCATCATCCTAGACCAGTTTCTACTTACCATCATCCTAGACCAGTTTCTACTTACCGTCATCCTAGACCAGTTTCTACTTACCGTAATCCTAGACCAGTTTCTACTTACTATCATCCTAGACCAGTTTCTTCTTACCATCATCCTAGACCAGTTTCTACTTACCGTTATCCAAGACCAGTTTCTAATTGCCATCAACCTAGACCAGTTTCTACTTACTATCATCCTAGACCAGTTTCTACTTACCATCATCCTAGGCCAGTTTTTACTTACCATCATCCTAGACCAGTTTCTACTTGCCCTCATCCTAGACCAGTTTCTACTTACCATCATCCTAGTCCAGTTTCTACTTACCATTATCCTAGACCAGTTTCTACTTACCATCATCCTAGACCAGTTTCTACTTACTGTCATCGTAGACCAGTTTCTACTCACCATCATCTTAGACCAGTTTCTACTTACCATCATCCCAGACCAGTTTCTACTTACCATCATCCTAGACCAGTTTCTACTTACCATCATCCTAGACCAGTTTCTATTTACCATCATCCTAGACCAGTTTCTACTTACTATCATCCTAGGCCAGTTTCTTCTTACTATCATCCTAGACCAGTTTCTACTTACCATCATCCTAGACCAGTTTCTACTTACCATCATCCTAGACCAGTTTCTACTTACCATCATCCTAGACCAGTTTCTACTTACCATCATCCTGGACCAGTTTCTACTTACCATCATCTTAGACCAGTTTCTACTTACCATCATCCTAGACCAGTTTCTACTTACCATCATCCTAGACCAGTTTCTACTTACCATAATCCTAGACCAGTTTCTATTTACCATCATCCTAGACCAGTTTCTACTTACTATCATCCTAGGCCAGTTTCTTCTTACTATCATCCTAGACCAGTTTCTACTTACCATCATCCTAGACCAGTTTCTACTTACCATCATCCTAGACCAGTTTCTACTTACCATCATCCTAGACCAGTTTCTACTTACCATCATCCTGGACAAGTTTCTACTTACCATCATCCTAGACCAGTTTCTACTTACCATCATCCTAGACCAGTTTCTACTTACCATCATCCTATACCAGTTTCTACTTACCATCATCCTAGACCAGTTTCTACTTACCATCATCCTAGACCAGTTTCTACTTACCATCATCCTGGACCAGTTTCTACTTACCATCATCCTAGACCAGTTTCTACTTACCATCATCCTAGACCAGTTTCTACTTACCATCATCCTATACCAGTTTCTACTTACCATCATCCTAGACCAGTTTCTACTTACCATCATCCTGGACCAGTTTCTACTTACCATCATCCTAGACCAGTTTCTACTTACCATCATTCTAGACCAGTTTCTACTTACCATCATCCTAGACCAGTTTCTACTTACCATCATTCTAGACCAGTTTCTACTTACCATCGTCCTAGACCAGTTTCTACTTACCATCATCCTAGACCAGTTTCTACTTACCATCATCCTAGACCAGTTTCTACTTACCATCATCCTAGACCAGTTTCTACTTACCATCATCCTAGCCCAGTTTCTACTTACCATCATCCTAGACCAGTTTCTACTTACCATCATCCTAGACAAGTTTCTACTTACCTTCATCCTAGACCAGTTTCTACTTACCATCATCCTGGACCAGTTTCTACTTACCATCATCCTAGACCAGTTTCTACTTACCATCATCCTAGACCAGTTTCTACTTACCATCATCCTAGACCAGTTTCTACTTACCATCATCCTGGACAAGTTTCTACTTACCATCATCCTAGACCAGTTTCTACTTACCATCATCCTAGACCAGTTTCTACTTACCATCATCCTAGACCAGTTTCTACTTACCATCATCCTAGACCAGTTTCTTGCTGTTATATTCAGCGGTGCGACGATCATTTTACACTGGGAAAAAAGTTCGCTGAAAAATCATATAGATATTGAAAAACTTGAAAAAATAATATTTTAAATATATTTTTTTTCATTATATATATGAAGGTTCTGACACTCTGGGTCTTCCATGGTCACTGACCACTATAATGCTCTGTACATTACCCTTTAATTGAGAAAAATATTTCCATCTTGGGGCGGTTTGGTCTCATTAGCCACTTAGCTACGTGACTGATTATTTAATAATAATAATAATAATAATAATAATAATAATAATAATAATAATAATAATAATAATAATAATAATAATAATAATAATAATAATAATAATAATCATGATTTGTATTTGTTCAAGCCTGGTTATGTAGAAGATCTCTGGCAGCTTAAGTTCATTTTGTCCCCCAGGATGCTACCCACAACAGTCGGTTTATACACAGGTACCTACTTACTGCTGGGTGAGCAGGGACAGCAGGTATGAGGAGACTAACACTTACTTGCTGCAGGTTGAACAAGGGTCAGCAGGTGTAAGGAAACATGGCGGCCTGGTCAAGGATAGGACCGCGGGGGCGCTGACCCCCTGACACCCTTCTGGTAGCATGCAGGTAGACGTATCACCCGTGCCGGAGATTGATCCAGGACCCCCGAGTGTGTGAGCTGAGGACGCTACCAACCAAGCCAAGGGGAAGCTTTAACCTGGGTTATCTTGGCTCTAAGTTAACCCGGGTTAATTATATCCCTTATTACTGTAATCCCGGAGGGTTATTATCCAGAGAAAGTCTAGTAGAGTGGCTGGACTTTCTTTGGTCTTATTAGGGTGCGATTCAAAATAAACAGCGATTACTCTCTGTTTCCTCGGATCAGACTTGTTTATCTCCTCCCCAGGTGCTGGGTGACCCATACAGGCTTAGAACTTCTAAATGAATCTAATATTATTAATAATTCTCTTAGCTCTCATGATTATTCTGGTTCTTAATTACCAGCTGTGTCCCCTCGTAGAGGTTACTACCAGCTGTGTCCCCTCGTAGAGGTTACTACCAGCTGTGTCCCCTCGTAGAGATTACTACCAGCTGTGTCCCCTCGTAGAGGTTACTACCAGCTGTGTCCCCTCGTAGAGGTTACTACCAGCTGTGTCCCCTCGTAGAGGTTACTACCAGCTGTGTCCCCTCGTAGAGGTTACTACCAGCTGTGTCCCCTCGTAGAGGTTACTACCAGCTGTGTCCCTCGTAGTGGTTACTACCAGCTGTGTTCCCTTGTAGTGGTTACTACCAGCTGTGTCCCTTCGTAGAGGTTACTACCAGCTGTGTCCCTCGTAGTGGTTACTACCAGTTGTGTTCCCTCGTAGTGGTTACTACCAGCTGTGTCCCCTCGTAGAGGTTACTACCAGCTGTGTCCCTTCGTAGAGGTTACTACCAGCTGTGTCCCTCGTAGTGGTTACTACCAGCTGTGTTCCCTCGTAGTGGTTGCTACCAGCTGTGTCCCCTCGTAGAGGTTACTACCAGCTGTGTCCCTCGTAGTGGTTACTACCAGTTGTGTTCCCTCGTAGTGGTTACTACCAGCTGTGTCCCCTCGTAGAGGTTACTGCCAGCTGTGTTCCCTCGTAGAGATTACTACCAGCTGTGTCCCTCGTAGTGGTTACTACCAGCTGTGTCCCCTCGTAGAGGTTACTACCAGCTGTGTCCCTCGTAGTGGTTACTACCAGTTGTGTTCCCTCGTAGTGGTTAC
Organism: Cherax quadricarinatus; assembly: GCF_038502225.1. Taxonomy (NCBI): domain Eukaryota; kingdom Metazoa; phylum Arthropoda; class Malacostraca; order Decapoda; family Parastacidae; genus Cherax; species Cherax quadricarinatus. The sequence goes on from NW_027201477.1 coordinate 8,948, forward strand.
CACCAGCTTTGTCCTCTCGTAGTGGTTACTACCAGCTGTGTCCCCTCGTAGTGGTTACTACCAGTTGTGTTCCCTCGTAGTGGTTACTACCAGTTGTGTCCCCTCGTAGAGGTTACTACCAGCTGTGTCCCTCGAAGTGGTTACTAACAGCTGTGTTCCCTCGTAGTGGTTACCACCAGCTTTGTCCTCTCGTAGTGGTTACTACCAGCTGTGTCCCCTCGTAGTGGTTACTACCAGCTGTGTGCCCTCGTAGAGGTTACTACCAGCTGTGTCCCCTCGTAGTGCTTACCATCAGCTGTGTCCCCTCGTAGTGGTTACTGCCAGCTGTGTCCCCTCGCCCTGGTTACTACCCCCTGTGTCTCCTCGTCCTGGTTACTACCCCCTGTGTCTCCTCGCCCTGGTTACTACTACCTGTGTCCCCTCGCCCTGGTTACTACCACCTGTGTCCCCTCGCCCTGGTTACTATCCCCTGTGTCTCCTCACCATGGTTACTACCCCCTGTGTCTCCTCACCATGGTTACTACCACCTGTGTCCCCTCGCCCTGGTTACTACCCGATGTGTCTCCTCGTCCTGGTTACTACCCCCTGTGTCTCCTCGCCCTGGTTACTACTACCTGTGTCCCCTCGCCCTGGTTACTACCACCTGTGTCCCCTCGCCCTGGTTACTATCCCCTGTGTCTCCTCACCATGGTTACTACCCCCTGTGTCTCCTCACCATGGTTACTACCACCTGTGTCCCCTCGCACTGGTTATTACCCCTTGTGTCTCCTCGCCCTGGTTACTACCACCTGTGTCCCCTCGCCCTGGTTACTACCCCCTGTGTCTCCTCATCCTGGTTACTACCCCCTGTGTCCCCTCGCCCTGGTTACTGCCACCTGTGTCCCCTCGCCCTGGTTACTGCCACCTGTGTCCCCTCGCCCTGGTTACTGCCACCTGTGTTACCTTGCCCTGGTTACTGCCACCTGTGTCCCCTCGCCCTGGTTACTGCCACCTGTGTTTATCTTGCCCTGGTTACTACCCCCTGTGTCCCCTCGCCCTGGTTACTACCCCCTGTGTCCCCTCGCCCTGGTTACTGCCACCTGTGTCCCCTCGCCCTGGTTACTGCCACCTGTGTCCCCTCGCCCTGGTTACTGCCACCTGTGCCCCCTCGCCCTGGTTACTGCCACCTGTGTTACCTTGCCCTGGTTACTACCACCTGTGTCTGCTCGCCCTGGTTACTGCGATCTGTGTCCCCTCGCCCTGGTTACTACCACCTGTGTCCCCTCGCCCTGGTTACTGCCACCTGAGTCCCCTCGCCCTGGTTACTACCACTTGTGTCT
>NW_027201478.1:0-10265 GCF_038502225.1 Cherax quadricarinatus
CAACACAAGACCAGGGAGGCACCTTGTTGTATTACACTTTATGTAATACAAGACCAGGGAGGCACCTTGTTGTATTACACTTTATGTAATAGAAGACCAGGGAGGCACCTTGTTGTATTACACTTTATGTAATACAAGACCATGGAGGCGCCTTGTTGTATTACACTTTATGTAATACAACACAAGACCAGGGAGGCGCCTTGTTGTATTACACTTTATGTAATACAAGACCAGGGAGGCACCTTGTTGTATTACACTTTATGTAATACAAGACCAGGGAGGCACCTTGTTGTATTACACTTTATGTAATACAAGACCAGGGAGGCACCTTGTTGTATTATACTTTATGTAATACAACACAAGACCAGGGAGGCACCTTGTTATATTATACTTTGTGTAATACAACACAAGACCAGGGAGGCACCTTGTTGTATTACACTTTATGTAATACAAGACCAGGGAGGCACCTTGTTGTATTACACTTTATGTAATACAAGACCAGGGAGGCGCCTTGTTGTATTACACTTTATGTAATACACACAAGATCAGGGAGGCACCTTGTTGTATTACACTTTATGTAATACAAGACCAGGGAGGCGCCTTGTTGTATTATACTTTATGTAATACAACACAAGACCAGGGAGGCACCTTGTTGCATTACACTTTATGTAATACAAGACCAGGGAGGCGCCTTGTTGTATTATACTTTATGTAATACAACACAAGAGCAGGGAGGCACCCTGTTGTATTACACTTTATGTAATACAAGACCAGGGAGGCACCTTGTTGTATTACACTTTATGTAATACAAGACCAGGGAGGCACCTTGTTGTATTACACTTTATGTAATACAACACAAGACCAGGGAGGCACCTTGTTGTATTACACTTTATGTAATACAAGACCAGGGAGGCACCTTGTTGTATTACACTTTATGTAATACAAGACCAGGGAGGCACCTTGTTGTATTACACTTTATGTAATACAAGACCAGGGAGGCACCTTGTTGTATTACACTTTATGTAATACAAGACCAGGGAGGCACCTTGTTGTATTACACTTTATGTAATACAACACAAGACCAGGGAGGGCAGTATTACACTTTATGTAATACAACACAAGACCAGGGAGGCACCTTGTTGTATTACACTTTATGTAATACAAGACCAGGGAGGCACCTTGTTGTATTACACTTTATGTAATACAAGACCAGGGAGGCACCTTGTTGTATTACACTTTATGTAATACAAGACCAGGGAGGCACCTTGTTGTATTACACTTTATGTAATACAAGACCAGGGAGGCACCTTGTTGTATTACACTTTATGTAATACAAGACCAGGGAGGCACCTTGTTGTATTACACTTTATGTAATACAAGACCAGGGAGGCACACTGTTGTATTACACTTTATGTAATACAACACAAGACCAGGGAGGCACCTTGTTGTATTACACTTTATGTAATACAAGACCAGGGAGGCACCTTGTTGTATTACACTTTATGTAATACAAGACCAGGGAGGCACCTTGTTGTATTACACTTTATGTAATACAAGACCAGGGAGGCGCCTTGTTGTATTACACTTTATGTAATACAACACAAGACCAGGGAGGCGCCTTGTTGTATTACACTTTATGTAATACAAGACCAGGGAGGCACCTTGTTGTATTACACTTTATGTAATACAAGACCAGGGAGGCACCTTGTTGTATTACACTTTATGTAATACAAGACCAGGGAGGCACCTTGTTGTATTATACTTTATGTAATACAACACAAGACCAGGGAGGCACCTTGTTGTATTACACTTTATGTAATACAACACAAGACCAGGGAGGCACCTTGTTGTATTACACTTTATGTAATACAAGACCAGGGAGGCACCCTGTTGTATTACACTTTATGTAATACAAGACCAGGGAGGCACCTTGTTGTATTACACTTTATGTAATACAAGACCAGGGAGGCACCTTGTTGTATTATACTTTATGTAATACAAGACCAGGGAGGCACCCTGTTGTATTACACTTTATGTAATACAACACAAGACCAGGGAGGCCTGTGTTGTATTACACTTTATGTAATACAAGACCAGGGAGGCGCCTTGTTGTATTACACTTTATGTAATACAAGACCAGGGAGGCACCTTGTTGTATTACACTTTATGTAATACAAGACCAGGGAGGCGCCTTGTTGTATTACACTTTATGTAATACAACACAAGACCAGGGAGGCACCTTGTTGTATTACACTGTATGTAATACAAGACCAGGGAGGCACCTTGTTGCATTACACTTCATGTAATACAAGACCAGGGAGGCACCTTGTTGAATTATACTTTATGTAATACAACACAAGACCATGGAGGCATCTTGTTGTATTACACTTTATGTAATACAAGACCAGGGAGGCACCTTGTTGTATTACACTTTATGTAATACAACACAAGACCAGGGAGGCACCTTGTTGTATTACACTTTATGTAATACAACACAACACCAGGGAGGCACCTTGTTGTATTACATTTTATGTAATACAAGACCAGGGAGGCACCTTGTTGTATTACACTTTATGTAATACAACACAAGACCAGGGAGGCCTGTGTTGTATTACACTTTATGTAATACAAGACCAGGGAGGCACCTTGTTGTATTACACTTTATGTAATACAAGACCAGGGAGGCACACTTTATGTAATACAATGTTGTATTACACTTTATGTAATACAATACAAGACCAGGGAGGCACCTTGTTGTATTACACTTTATGTAATACAAGACCAGGGAGGCACCTTGTTGTATTACACTTTATGTACAATACAAGACCAGGGAGGGCACACTGTTGTATTACACTATATGTAATACAATACAAGACCAGGGAGGCACCTTGTTGTATTACACTTTATGTAATACAAGACCAGGGAGGTTGTATTACACTTTAGGCGCCTTGTTGTATTACACTTTATGTAATACAAGACCAGGCAGGCACCTTGTTGTATTACACTTTATGTAATACAAGACCAGGGAGGCACCTTGTTGTATTACACTTTATGTAATACAACACAAGACCAGGGAGGCACACTGTTGTATTACACTTTATGTAATACAACACAAGACCAGGGAGGCGCCTTGTTGTATTACACTTTATGTAAAACAAGACCAGGGAGGCACCTTGTTGTATTACACTTTATGTAATACAAGACCAGGGAGGCACCTTGTTGTATTACACTTTATGTAATACAAGACCAGGGAGGCACCTTGTTGTATTACACTTTATGTAATACAAGACCAGGGAGGCACCTTGTTGTATTACACTTTATGTAATACAAGACCAGGGAGGCACCTTGTTGTATTACACTTTATGTAATACAACACAAGACCAGGGAGGCACCTTGTTGTATTACACTTTATGTAATACAACACAAGACCAGGGAGGCACACTGTTGTATTACACTTTATGTAATACAACACAAGACCAGGGAGGCACCTTGTTGTATTACACTTTATGTAATACAACACAAGACCAGGGAGGCACCTTGTTGTATTACACTTTATGTAATACAAGACCAGGGAGGCACCCTGTTGTATTACACTTTATGTAATACAAGACCAGGGAGGCACCTTGTTGTATTACACTTTATGTAATACAAGACCAGGGAGGCGCCTTGTTGTATTACACTTTATGTAATACAAGACCAGGGAGGCACCTTGTTGTATTACACTTTATGTAATACAAGACCAGGGAGGCACCTTGTTGTATTACACTTTATGTAATACAAGACCAGGGAGGCACCTTGTTGTATTACACTTTATGTAATACAAGACCAGGGAGGCACCTTGTTGTATTACACTTTATGTAATACAAGACCAGGGAGGCACCTTGTTGTATTACACTTTATGTAATACAACACAAGACCAGGGAGGCACACTGTTGTATTACACTTTATGTAATACAACACAAGACCAGGGAGGCACCTTGTTGTATTACACTTTATGTAATACAAGACCAGGGAGGCACACTGTTGTATTACACTTTATGTAATACAAGACCAGGGAGGCACCTTGTTGTATTACACTTTATGTAATACAAGACCAGGGAGGCACCTTGTTGTATTACACTTTATGTAATACAAGACCAGGGAGGCACCTTGTTGTATTACACTTTATGTAATACAAGACCAGGGAGGCACCTTGTTGTATTACACTTTATGTAATACAAGACCAGGGAGGCACCTTGTTGTATTACACTTTATGTAATACAAGACCAGGGAGGCGCCTTGTTGTATTACACTTTATGTAATACAACACAAGACCAGGGAGGCACACTTGTGTATTACACTTTATGTAATACAACTCAAGACCAGGGAGGCACCTTGTTGTATTACACTTTATGTAATACAAGTACCTTGTTGTATTACACTTTATGTAAATACAAGACCAGGGAGGCACCTTGTTGTATTACACTTTATGTAATACAACACAAGACCAGGGAGGCACCTTATTGTATTACACTTTATGTAATACAATACAAGACCAGGGAGGCACCTTGTTGTATTACACTTTATGTAATACAAGACCAGGGAGGCGCCTTGTTGTATTACACTTTATGTAATACAATACAAGACCAGGGAGGCACCTTATTGTATTACACTTTATGTAATACAATACAAGACCAGGGAGGCACCTTGTTGTATTACACTTTATGTAATACAACACAAGACCAGGGAGGCACCTTGTTGTATTACACTTTATGTAATACAACACAAGACCAGGGAGGCACACTGTTGTATTACACTTTATGTAATACAACACAAGACCAGGGAGGCACCTTGTTGTATTACACTTTATGTAATACAAGACCAGGGAGGCACCTTGTTGTATTACACTTTATGTAATACAAGACCAGGGAGGCACCTTGTTGTATTACACTTTATGTAATACAACACAAGACCAGGGAGGCACCTTGTTGTATTACACTTTATGTAATACAACACAAGACCAGGGAGGCACCTTGTTGTATTACACTTTATGTAATACAATACAAGACCAGGGAGGCACCTTGTTGTATTACACTTTATGTAATACAACACAAGACCAGGGAGGCACCTTGTTGTATTACACTTTATGTAATACAACACAAGACAAGGGAGGCACACTGTTGTATTACACTTTATGTAATACAAGACCAGGGAGGCGCCTTGTTGTATTACACTTTATGTAATACAAGACCAGGGAGGCACACTGTTGTATTACACTTTATGTAATACAAGACCAGGGAGGCACCTTGTTGTATTACACTTTATGTAATACAAGACCAGGGAGGCACCTTGTTGTATTACACTTTATGTAATAAAAGACCAGGGAGGCACCTTGTTGTATTACACTTTATGTAATACAAGACCAGGGAGGCACCTTGTTGTATTACACTTAATGTAATACAAGACCAGGGAGGCACCCTGTTGTATTACACTTTATGTAATACAAGACAAGGGAGGCACCTTGTTGTATTACACTTTATGTAATACAACACAAGACGAGGGAGGCACACTGTTGTATTACACTTTATGTAATACAAGACCAGGGAGGCACCTTGTTGTATTACACTTTATGTAATACAAGACCAGGGAGGCACCTTGTTGTATTACACTTTATGTAATACAAGACCAGGGAGGCACCTTGTTGTATTACACTTTATGTAATACAACACAAGACCAGGGAGGCACCTTGTTGTATTACACTTTATGTAATACAAGACCAGGGAGGCACCTTGTTGTATTACACTTTATGTAATACAAGACCAGGGAGGCACCTTGTTGTATTACACTTTATGTAATACAAGACCAGGGAGGCATCTTGTTGTATTACACTTTATGTAATACAAGACCAGGGAGGCACCTTGTTGTATTACACTTTATGTAATACAAGACCAGGGAGGCACCTTGTTGTATTACACTTTATGTAATACAAGACCAGGGAGGCACCTTGTTGTAATACACTTTATGTAATACAACACAAGACCAGGGAGGCACCTTGTTGTATTACACTTTATGTAATACAAGACCAGGGAGGCACCTTGTTGTATTACACTTTATGTAATACAACACAAGACCAGGGAGGCACCTTGTTGTATTACACTTTATGTAATACAAGACCAGGGAGGCACCTTGTTGTATTACACTTTATGTAATACAACACAAGACCAGGGAGGCACCTTGTTGTATTACACTTTATGTAATACAAGACCAGGGAGACACCTTGTTGTATTACACTTTATGTAATACAAGACCAGGGAGGCACCTTGTTGTATTACACTTTATGTAATACAAGACCAGGGAGGCACATTGTTGTATTACACTTTATGTAATACAAGACCAGGGAGGCACCTTGTTGTATTACACTTTATGTAATACAAGACCAGGGAGGCACCTTGTTGTATTACACTTTATGTAATACAAGACCAGGGAGGCACCTTGTTGTATTACACTTTATGTAATACAACACAAGACCAGGGAGGCACCTTGTTGTATTACACTTTATGTAATACAAGACCAGGGAGGCAACTTGTTGTATTACACTTTATGTAATACAACACAAGACCAGGGAGGCACCTTGTTGTATTACACTTTATGTAATACAAGACCAGGGAGACACCTTGTTGTATTACACTTTATGTAATACAAGACCAGGGAGGCACCTTGTTGTATTACACTTTATGTAATACAAGACCAGGGAGGCACCTTGTTGTATTACACTTTATGTAATACAAGACCAGGGAGGCACCTTGTTGTATTACACTTTATGTAATACAAGACCAGGGAGGCACCTTGTTGTATTACACTTTATGTAATACAAGACCAGGGAGGCACCGTGTTGTATTACACTTTATGTAATACAACACAAGACCAGGGAGGCACCTTGTTGTATTACACTTTATGTAATACAAGACCAGGGAGGCACCTTGTTGTATTACACTTTATGTAATACAACACAAGACCAGGGAGGCACCTTGTTGTATTACACTTTATGTAATACAAGACCAGGGAGGCACCTTGTTGTATTACACTTTATGTAATACAACACAAGACCAGGGAGGCACCTTGTTGTATTACACTTTATGTAATACAAGACCAGGGAGGCACCTTGTTGTATTACACTTTATGTAATACAACACAAGACCAGGGAGGCACCTTGTTGTATTACACTTTATGTAATACAAGACCAGGGAGACACCTTGTTGTATTACACTTTATGTAATACAAGACCAGGGAGGCACCTTGTTGTATTACACTTTATGTAATACAAGACCAGGGAGGCACCTTGTTGTATTACACTTTATGTAATACAACACAAGACCAGGGAGGCACCTTGTTGTATTACACTTTATGTAATACAAGACCAGGGAGGCACCTTGTTGTATTACACTTTATGTAATACAAGACCAGGGAGGCACCTTGTTGTATTACACTTTATGTAATACAACACAAGACCAGGGAGGCACCTTGTTGTATTACACTTTATGTAATACAAGACCAGGGAGGCACCTTGTTGTATTACACTTTATGTAATACAAGACCAGGGAGGCACCTTGTTGTATTACACTTTATGTAATACAACACAAGACCAGGGAGGCACCTTGTTGTATTACACTTTATGTAATACAAGACAAGGGAGGCACCTTGTTGTATTACACTTTATGTAATACAAGACCAGGGAGGCACCTTGTTGTATTACACTTTATGTAATACAACACAAGACCAGGGAGGCACCTTGTTGTATTACACTTTATGTAATACAAGACCAGGGAGGCACCTTGTTGTATTACACTTTATGTAATACAAGACCAGGGAGGCACCTTGTTGTATTACACTTTATGTAATACAACACAAGACCAGGGAGGCACCTTGTTGTATTACACTTTATGTAATACAAGACCAGGGAGGCACCTTGTTGTATTACACTTTATGTAATACAAGACCAGGGAGGCACCTTGTTGTATTACACTTTATGTAATACAAGACCAGGGAGGCACCTTGTTGTATTACACTTTATGTAATACAAGACCAGGGAGGCACCTTGTTGTATTACACTTTATGTAATACAAGACCAGGGAGGCACCTTGTTGTATTACACTTTATGTAATACAAGACCAGGGAGGCACCTTGTTGTATTACACTTTATGTAATACAAGACCAGGGAGGCACCTTGTTGTATTACACTTTATGTAATACAAGACCAGGGAGGCACCTTGTTGTATTACACTTTATGTAATACAACACAAGACCAGGGAGGCACCTTGTTGTATTACACTTTATGTAATACAAGACCAGGGAGGCACCTTGTTGTATTACACTTTATGTAATACAAGACCAGGGAGGCACCTTGTTGTATTACACTTTATGTAATACAAGACCAGGGAGGCACCTTGTTGTATTACACTTTATGTAATACAAGACCAGGGAGGCACCTTGTTGTATTACACTTTATGTAATACAAGACCAGGGAGGCACCTTGTTGTATTACACTTTATGTAATACAAGACCAGGGAGGCACCTTGTTGTATTACACTTTATGTAATACAAGACCAGGGAGGCACCTTGTTGTATTACACTTTATGTAATACAAGACCAGGGAGGCACCTTGTTGTATTACACTTTATGTAATACAAGACCAGGGAGGCACCTTGTTGTATTACACTTTATGTAATACAAGACCAGGGAGGCACCTTGTTGTATTACACTTTATGTAATACAAGACCAGGGAGGCACCTTGTTGTATTACACTTTATGTAATACAACACAAGACCAGGGAGGCACCTTGTTGTATTACACTTTATGTAATACAAGACCAGGGAGGCACCTTGTTGTATTACACTTTATGTAATACAAGACCAGGGAGGCACCTTGTTGTATTACACTTTATGTAATACAACACAAGACCAGGGAGGCACCTTGTTGTATTACACTTTATGTAATACAAGACCAGGGAGGCACCTTGTTGTATTACACTTTATGTAATACAAGACCAGGGAGGCACCTTGTTGTATTACACTTTATGTAATACAAGACCAGGGAGGCACCTTGTTGTATTACACTTTATGTAATACAAGACCAGGGAGGCACCTTGTTGTATTACACTTTATGTAATACAAGACCAGGGAGGCACCTTGTTGTATTACACTTTATGTAATACAAGACCAGGGAGGCACCTTGTTGTATTACACTTTATGTAATACAAGACCAGGGAGGCACCTTGTTGTATTACACTTTATGTAATACAAGACCAGGGAGGCACCTTGTTGTATTACACTTTATGTAATACAACACAAGACCAGGGAGGCACCTTGTTGTATTACACTTTATGTAATACAAGACCAGGGAGGCACCTTGTTGTATTACACTTTATGTAATACAAGACCAGGGAGGCACCTTGTTGTATTACACTTTATGTAATACAAGACCAGGGAGGCACCTTGTTGTATTACACTTTATGTAATACAATACAAGACCAGGGAGGCACCTTGTTGTATTACACTTTATGTAATACAAGACCAGGGAGGCACCTTGTTGTATTACACTTTATGTAATACAAGACCAGGGAGGCACCTTGTTGTATTACACTTTATGTAATACAAGACCAGGGAGGCACCTTGTTGTATTACACTTTATGTAATACAAGACCAGGGAGGCACCTTGTTGTATTACACTTTATGTAATACAAGACCAGGGAGGCACCTTGTTGTATTACACTTTATGTAATACAAGACCAGGGAGGCACCTTGTTGTATTACACTTTATGTAATACAAGACCAGGGAGGCACCTTGTTGTATTACACTTTATGTAATACAAGACCAGGGAGGCACCTTGTTGTATTACACTTTATGTAATACAACACAAGACCAGGGAGGCACCTTGTTGTATTACACTTTATGTAATACAAGACCAGGGAGGCACCTTGTTGTATTACACTTTATGTAATACAAGACCAGGGAGGCACCTTGTTGTATTACACTTTATGTAATACAAGACCAGGGAGGCACCTTGTTGTATTACACTTTATGTAATACAAGACCAGGGAGGCACCTTGTTGTATTACACTTTATGTAATACAAGACCAGGGAGGCACCTTGTTGTATTACACTTTAATACAACTGCTGTCGCTGAATTACTCATTACCATTGTATAAGCTAACAATGTAGATATAATTAGTAAACTTAGCTAATAACTAATTAGGAACGTTAAACTAATTATAAATGAGCAATCATCT
>NW_027201479.1:0-10257 GCF_038502225.1 Cherax quadricarinatus
TCTGATAATAGCTTCTATATATCAGATATATATGTTAATGATTCTGGGGATCATCGATCCCTCGGCCTGGTCTCATACCTGACCTCTAAACGTGGCAATTAAGTACTGAAGAAATCACATGTAAAGCAAAGTGTATAATGAAAGAAGGTAGGCGTTTTCTGATTAATCGACCATCCTACATGTTAACGATTGATCAAGTAAATATTAAGAATGCTGCCTGAATATAGAGCGCATGAGAAGAGGGTCGTACCTCTGTGACTTTTTACTGTCTACATCTTCCTACTTTGCATCGGGAAATTTACTCTCATTTTACGCATATTTTGTTCTCTTCAGTCAGTTCAATGTGGATACCTTGATGCTGATAAAAGACTCTCGTTCAAAGGAACTGCAGTTAATCTCCCATTCCTCAGGAGGAACTTGACTGCCTCCACCTTTCCCAATACCCAGGCGCTTCATGACACTTAAGAGCTCACTGCTTCGCCTATCAACATAGACTGCTCAACTATCGTCAGGATTACAATATCATTGTGAATTTCTTTATCTGGCTGAAGAAACTTAATTCGTGGAATAATGGCTACGATGTTACATTGGATTCAGTGGTGATAAAACAACTCTCTCGCACTCCTTTTGCTGCTTTTGGATAGCGTGTCATAATTTACTGAGTGGCGGCCAGCAGAGCCAACAACACTGACGCAATTGTGTGGCAGTGTCAACAGGAAGGGTCAACATCACGCTTCACTTGGCTCCAAGGTGGCCACCAATATTTGTTGGCTAATATTTGCTTCAGTGTTTTTTACTTGGTCATCACAAATTCAAAGATATATACAATGTTCAATGCAGTACAAGTATATTCCTTAATTTATAATTTAACTCTTTTTGCCGAAAATTTTAGTGTAATACGCTAATGAGTTTAATGTTCGTGTTACTAATTAAGATAGATAAATCTGTCTTTTTTACTGGAGGATCCCATGTAGTCTGTTGGATCTCATGGATACCAGTAATTGATCTCATCGCTTTCGGGCAGTGAGGTTGTGCTACGCCTTGCTCCTGCATTTGTCGCTCAGCCTTTCTGGAGGACGGACATTGGCGGTTGAGCTAGCACCTGTTGGTAGCACTGCGAGATTTTCTCAAGATGGCGCAGGCTATCAGGAGACATGTCAACACTGTGTGCATAGAAGTGCTGAAAGGTGCGGTGTATAACACAAATGCATCTGTTCATAGGCCTGCTATCTTACGAGATACGTATGGAATCAACAATGAAGATCTGTATGGCATTGCATTAAACGGCTCAACGAGAATATTCGTGAAATTTGTGACGACTGTGACGTACGACAAAATGGTGGATCAGTACCAGGATGTATGCATGACAGTTAACCCTGGTTTGGAAGTGAGAATGAGGGACGTATCCAAGTACTATACTTGGGTAAAAATACGGAATGTCCCTTTTGAGGCGGATGAAGAAGACATCAAAGCGTCGTTTGAGGAATATGGAGTAATACATCAAGCTACGATTGGACGATGGTCAGATGGTATGTATGCGGGACTGCGTGAGGGATCTTTCACTCTCAAAATGTCCTTGCGACGATCCATACCTTCATTTGTGACTTTGAGTGATTTTAAAACTCAGGTTTATGTCACATATGCCGGGCAAAGGAGAACCTGTCGATTGTGTGGTGCATTTGAACATGTGGCTGCACAGTGTCCACGACGCTCGTCGACCGGGACACAGGGAGCAGGGACAGGAGGGGAAAAGGAAAGAGAGGTGATGTCTCAGTCTACAGGAGAACATATTCGGGAACGTAGGCTGTGGAGTGAGATTGTGGATGACAGTCCAGAGGAGTGTGTTACGTTACCGGAGGCAACACAGGACGTTGAAAAAATATGTATGGAGGAAGAGGTGGAACAAGTGGATTTGGGTAGTGAAGTGTCGGCTGCCATAAATAATGTTATAAAGGAATTTTTGGATGATCAGCATGAAGATGGAATGCTGAATATAGGCTTGCATGAGCAACATATGAATCAGGGAGGGGTACATGAGGGAGGCAATATGAGTAGGAGGGATGGGCAAACACAAGGGCTCTGTGAAACTGTAGTTGAAATACACAAGGAAGGCAGTCCGAAAGAAATGATCACTGTTGCGGCTTCACATAAGAGGGAGGCAGTTGCCTCGGACAGTGATGATATTCTTACGCCTGCACAACGTTCGGGTAAAAAACAGTGGATGTGGCTAGGAAAGTCAGGGGGGGAGGGGGTAAGGGGAAGTAGAAAGACGTGACTGGTAACAGGCATAGTGAAAAGAATACTGATCAAAAACGTAAAGAAACACATGGTAAGAGATCGATTGGTAAGCCCCCGTTAGCATTTTTAAGTGTTTAACATTGAATATAAATGGCCTCAGGGCCGAAGTGAAGAGGAGGATGTTCAGTGCCTTTTTAAGGCGATATGGGGTACATGTTATCCTTTTACAAGAACATAATTTTAAGTATGGTCGGGATTTATTAGTTGACGGGTACAAAGTTTATGCTGGGTATACAGGTAAACTCAAGGGAGGTGCTGCAGTTTTAATAGCGGAGACCAGTCCATTTCAAATGTTACACTGGGAAGAAGGGGGGAATGGGAGACTAGTAAGGGTGGATGGTACATGGGGTGGGGTTCCTGTGTGTTTAGTAAGTGTTTATATGCCTGCTGATAACAATAGGCGAGTAAAGGAAGATTTTGTGAGGGACGTTCTTATTTATCATATGCGAGGGCTTCCTATATATACATTATTTGGGGGTTATTGGAATTGTGTAATCCGTAGGAAGAATGTGGAGCCGAGAGGAGCTGGGTGTGTGTTCGGGGTCCTACGGGATGCTTTAGGGGGAGCAGGCTTAGCGGATGTAGTGAGGGGGGAGGGGTGGAACGTGGAACATACTTATGAAAGGAGGATATGCAGCGCGATTAGACCGTACTTATGCTTCCCCCGGGTTACAGGTTGCTAATACAGTTGTGTTTTCAGATCATAGAGGAGTGTTCGTGGATGTGGGATGGGGTGGTTTACCAAAGCGTTACATGAGTTATTGGAAACTTAATGTGAGATTGTTAGATGAGCAGGACGACGGTGTTACTTTTGTTGAGTGGTGGACAAATGAGTGGACCAAGGGGAGAAAGGGAGGTGATATACTACGATGGTGGGAGGAATATGCTAAACCAGGAATCAAAAATTTTTATATGAGGAAAAGAAAGGAGGTAAGTCATTGGAAATATGGCTTACAGAGATATTTAGAAGGGCAGTTGAAACAGTGCTATGAAGGTTTCAGTGGGGTTTATCCAGTACAAGAGATTGAGGGCATCAAAGTGCAATTGATGGAAATGCAGAATGCAAGATTTGATGGCGAGAGATTGAGAGGTGGAATGGAAGATGTTTTATGGGGAGATAAGCCATCTGCCTATGTATTGCGGCGATTAAAGACAAGACAGAAGATAATGACTATGATGAAGTTGGACGTACATACGGATGTGGGAGGGTATACGATGGGACAGAGGTTAGTAACTATGGAAAGTATGAGTGTTTATGCTGATAAGTGGTTTGAGATATATATGAGAGGGGGAAACAGAAAGATAGATCTGAAGATTTTAGAGAAGGGGATACGGAGAAACCTAGAGTCAGCAGATAGAGCGATGATAGAAGGGCCTATAGATGAAGAGGAAGTGTGGATGGCTTTAAAAGGGATGAGTGTCGGGAAAGCACCTGGGATAGATGGAATCCCAAATGAATTTTATTTGAGCAACTGGGATGTCATGAAGGAATTCTTGGTGCAGTTGGTGAATGAGATGAAGGATAAGGGAAGCATAAGTGTAACACAAAGGACAGGTGTAGTAGTTATGGTTCCAAAGGAGGAATTGCAGAATAACATCTTAGATTATAGAGGTTTATCAATAATGTGCGGGGATTATAAATTGTTTGCCAAGGTTTTAGGTAATAGGTTGTGTAAAGTAATTGGGAAGGTTATAGATATGGGACAGATGGGTGTGCCAGGGCGAACAATGTTTAGTGGGCATGGGAGGATAAAGGATTATATAGAGGAGCGTAGGATGGACGGCGGAGGTGTTCTTGCTTTGGATTGGAAGGCGGCTTATGATTGTGTAGAGAGAGAGACATTATGGATGATTATGAGAAGGATGGGTTTCGGTGAGGAAATTGTGAAGTGGGCGGAAACTTTATATAGAGGTGCAGAAATACGAGTGCAAATAAATGGAAGGGTGGGAAAGACGGTTAGTATGGGTAGGGGGCTGAGGCAGGGATGCCCCATGTCTCAAATCCTATTTGCATGTCTGCAAGACCCATTATATAGGTTGATAAATGTAGGAGTAAGTGAGGGGGGTAAGACTTACGGGTGCTACGGGTATAGTTGGTTATGTTGATGACACGACGGTCTTAGTGGGGGGAGAGGAGGGGTTAAAGAATGTAAACAGAATTGTTGAAATATTTAGTGGAGCAACAGGTATGAATGTTAATAGTGAAAAGTCGAAATTACTGGAGGTTGGGTCATGGGCGGGAGGGGAACTGGGAAATAAGTATGGATGGCAGGTTGTAGAGCAGATAAAAATTTGTGGAGTATTGTACAGAGGGGAAGCGCAGGGGGCTAGAGAGGTAAATTCTAAAAGGGTAGTGCAACGGGTCTTGCTTAGGTTAGGGGGAATAAGAACGAGTGGTTTGACTATACAACTGAGAGTCATTGTGGTTAATACACTCATTTATCCTAAATTGTGGCACGTGGCTGTGGTGTACCCCTTGATGGCGAAAGATGTGCGGCAAGTGCAAAGGAGAGTACTGAATTTTATATGGGGATATGGTTATCATTGGCTGAGGCAAACGGTTGTAATGACACCGCTGGCGAAAGGGGGTTTAGGTTTAATTCCTTTGGGTAGCAGACTAAAGAACATATATGTGAAGCATTGTTATCTGAAATTGGGTGGGGAACGTGGTGTCAGAGTGAGGGATGTGATGGAAGATGTGAGGCGGTGGTGGGGGGGGTAGGGACTTAGAGGAGTGTATGAGTATGTTGAGATACTTATTACAAGTAAGAATTCCGGGAAATGTAAAGGCGTGTGTTTTGGGGAGGTTGGAAAGATGTCAAGAGGTGTTGGAAGGGGAGACTGTTTTTCCGTTATATAATTGGACACGAATCTGGGAAGTATTCAGTAAGTTACGGTTGAAGTCAAGGGTAAGGGAAACTATGTATAGGTTTTTACATGGGATTTTGCCAACTAAAGTACGAATGTATCAGATGGGAATTTTGCAGTCTCAATATTGTGTTTTGTGTGGGGGGGAGGAAACAGCATATCACGTGGTGTACTTCTGTGAGCATATCGGGAGGGCACGTCTGTGGTTTCGCAGAGTCTTGGATATGGTGGGTGGGAGTGGTTTAATAGTATTAAGGGCACTGAGTTTGGTTATAGAGGGAGTGGGAGATAGTGTGAGGAGGGCCGTTATGTATTTAGTGGCAGATTATATCTATATATCGTGGGCGATGAGGGAGGTGGGGGGGGAACGAACAAGGGCTTTAGCAGGACATTTCTATAAAACAAAGTGTATAAATGAGGTTGTGTATGGACGTAGATGGGCTATAGATTTTCCGGCATCGTATAGAGGTATGACTGTGAAAGGTTTGCGTGATTTAGTGTTGTAATGGTTGGATGGACTGGTCTCTGCATAAGGGGGAAGGGAATGAATTACATGGACATAGAATTGCTAGTGTATCATGAATCTTAAGCACTGATTACAATGTAGTGGTGTTTTCATCGGTATAATGTATTAAATGCGATTTGAATTGCTAGAACAAAATAGAATTTTTTTTGAGCACTGTTTAACTGTAGTGATGTTTATCCTGAGAAGTGAGAGGCGGCTTATCAATTCAATTAGATGCTATAATGCTCTATTATCAACCTAAGTGTGTGAAAAAGCATAGTCTGAAATAGCTATGAAACTTGTCAATACACATCTTGTTGTACATGTTAATACGTGTTAACTAATATAAATCTGAGTATATGTAATACTAGTATGTGTTTCAGTATCTAGTGTACTGTTATTATATTAGTTGACTTTCTCCACTGTTTTAAAGCTGTGTAATCATCTATAAATTGTCCCAATTTGTAATTATTGTTAGTTTTTTTATAAGTTATTTGAATAGTTATACGATGTTGTAAATTCTAGTGCAAGTGTCTTATTTTTCACACTGTGGTAAAGGGGAAGTATGTAAGTCATTCTGATGGAATCATAATTCACGTATAATACACGTATAATACATGTGTGTACAATATATATACAAGTCATTATTTTGTATTAATACTTAGGTAAATTTCATGTCTAGTATATTTAAAATTTACAAGCATATTGTAATATATTTTAAATGATACAATGTATATTGTTGTGTAATCTTGTATTTAGTAAAAGGATAAAAAGCCTAGGTTGAGGAATATTTTGTAAGATCAAAGATAAATGTGTTTGTGTATTGCAAGTATAAAAAATTCTCTTTTTCTGTGGAGAACTAGACGAGGTTCTTATATTTTATAAAAGTATTACAATGTTTTAAAATAAAACAATAAAATATGGAGTACATGAAACTGTTAAAGTAAATGTTCTTCCTTGTGGTTTAGCGCAACTTTTTGACTATATTAATAACAATAAAGTAAAATGGGGGGGTGAGTCACCTGCATCGTACTGTGGTCAGGTGTATATCAGCACCATTATATCAGCACCATTATATCAGCACCATTATATCAGCACCATTATGAATATTGTTACTTTGTGGACTGGAACAGTCACTGATGATGTCTATTTTTATACATCCTTAGGAATCTTGTCTAACCTTATTATTAGAAGCGCAATTTAATTTAGCCTAATCCAGCTAAATATATATTAGATAAGTTTACAGTAATTTACCAAACAAACAAACAATGAAATATATTTTTTCTCGTTAGGTTCAGAATGATTTTTTGCGAAATTATTGCATACACAAATTTTCGCTTTCCTTATTCGGCAAGATGAGCGTTGCTATTTAATCCAAAATCGCAAATTTTACCTTTTCAGTAAGACACACACACACACACACACACATTTTATATATATATATATATATATATATATATATATATATATATATATATATATATATTATATATATATATATATATATATATATATATATATACACACACACACATTTATATAATATATATAATACGTCTACGAACGCTGCATGACCTTCACGTTCCAAGGAAAATATGGGGATAGCAGCAAGGATAATATTGGACTAATACCAAAGACAATATCAGGGAAGAGACCAAGGATAATATTTGTATGACATTAGCTGCTTACACCCATGAAAGGAAAGACTAAATATTTTCACAATCACTCATTCCCTAGTTTTTTTTTATAGCAGGGCATAGACAGCACCATCAAAATGACCCAAATAAACGCAACAGCCCCATCCCTATTTCTGTATACAAACGCTCTAATTTAAGCGCTCAGATCTTATGTCCGATTAAGGCTTACCCTTAATTCCATTCTAAGATATTTACCTGCTAACCCTCCATAACACTGCAAAATCACCAACCTCACTTTTCTCCATCTATTCATTCTAACATGTTCAAGCATGCAGGTTGGATACAGAAGTCTCTACCTCTAAATCTCTTTCATATCCCTATTTCAACCTTTTCTGGTAAGTCTTATATATTTTAAAGCAAACGCTTGATCCTCGTTCCCTCTTAGTAGCTGGAAATTATCTGTTCGGTGCTGCTTCTAGGGTCGGTGTCTGTGTGGATGCCTCTAGATTCTATGCATGTATATCTATAGTATGGATGCCCTTTGGGAAGGTTGCCTGTGTGGGTACATCTGTGTGGCTGCCTCTGAAAGGTATGCCTGTGTGGGTACATCTGTGTGGCTGCTTCTGAGAGGTATGCCTGTGTGGGTTCATCTGTGTGGCTGCCTCTGGGAAGTATGCCTGTGTAGGAACATGTGTGTGGCTGCCTCTGAGAGGTATGCCTGTGTGGGTACATCTGTGCGACTGCTTCAGAGTGATTAATTCTGCCAGATTACCTTTAATCGGCTATCCACGTGAAGCTTTTTCTGCGAGATCTGTGTCTAGATCCTCCATGTGTTAGATAATGATAAATAAAACTTATAGAATTTTGGGTTCATATCAAGAAGGCTAAACAGTAGAAGTCCTAAGGTTATTCTTCAACTTTATCTTTGGCAAAGTATCATTTATATATTGCTGCTCAGTTTTAGACTCAGTATTACAGGTGGTCATAAATTCACTGCAAAACATACAGGGACGGAAGACAAAGTTAATTCTCACGATCAGAGACCTTTCCGATGAAGACAGGAAGAAATTACTAAATTTACAGTCAGTGCTCAATGGGGATGTAACTGGTCTGCATATATGTGAAGGGAAAACCCTTAAAAAGTGGGGGTTATGGTAATTCAGACACCCAGGAGCCATTAGCGTGTTACCAACCGCACTACCATCTAGCGGGCTGAAGCTATACTTAAGTTCCTCGGTCTGATTTGCATTAATTTCTACTCCTGGTAGTATTAACCTTACCTGGTGTGGGCTGAAGTTTGGAGAATCACTTCACCTCCACTCTTCCCCTGATCTAGTAAGGTGATGTACCTGGTGTATTTCTATTTTCTGTTACTGGTTTACCGGGTTACCAGTAATGAAATTGAAGTAGAATACCACCCTTTGTTCTTCTTCAATGTTATACTCATTAACCCTTACGTAACAAGTGTTATTTTTTTATTATCACTTCTGCTGCTGGCCTGGTCAACCAGAGTAGACGCTAGCAACTGGAGCAAGATCCCTGTCACGGGACATTTTGGGTCATAACGACTCCTCATGTATGAAATCTGATGCGTAGTACTGCGACCAAGTACTGACAGAATTTCCAGAACATCGGACGAACACCGCCACCCAGGATAACCTACACCATTTCGTCTAAAACATCACAGAAGACCGTCCTGGACATAAGATACTCCTGTCTCAACATCATACTGGAACCACAGCGGCCAATTTTATTTTCTTAATTTTAATTAAAATCCTTAGAAAATGATCTTAGTTATTATTCCTCAAGTCATTATTTATTTTACCATTTTTTGTTCAGGCGGAAGGCGTTCCCTTGACAATATATACGGAAAGTAAATAGAAATAAGCTGTTGAAAATAAATAACAAAGACAGGACTCGCATCATTAGCTTCAAATTAAAAAAAAATTATATATATTTAGAATTTATTTTGGAACGTACTGGTTTTATAATAGTGTTTTTCGGGTGGTTGAAGAAACTCTGAGTTGCATCTGTGAAGTAAGAGGACTCGCGAAATCGTAATGACACGATTGCAAAAAACCATACCGCGGGCGGGGATAAAACCCGCGTAGAAATATGGTGTAGAAATATACCTAGTTGGACGAATCTTATTGTGGCTAGCTGGTCCAGTGTCTAACGCGACGGTCTGGAGTTTTGAGAGAGACTGATCGCGAGTTCTATCCCCGCCCGTGGTATGGTTTGTGAAGTAAGAACTTTGTACCTGAATACAAACTGGACTTGCCTAATCATGGCCAGTTGACCTCTTGCAGTACTCCATTGTTTCAACTTTCTTGCCTGTTTAAAACAGTACCGTAATGAGATGCTGGTAGTAGTAGCATAATGTTCTCCCCACTATAAAAGGCTCATTTTTTCCCAAATTAATGTAGTAGTTAATTTCAAGATATTAGCTAGAGTGCTAGCCTTCCAACAATATGCATAAATTAAATAGCTATAAACAACGCCCAACACAGACATTCATGTTTTGCATACTGTTGACAAAGGTTGGATGGCCTGGGGTCGCTACAGACTTTTAACTTGTGCGACGAGGATGAATGTTATACTTGGCAGTTCTCCAGTGCTAATATTAGAGCCAACTCCTCTGTCTCAATTGTTGCGTATGCTTGTTGGTGCTTCAGTTTTGCTGTGAAGAGTGACACCGGATGAAGGACTATCTCCCAAAGTCAGTAAATGTGGCGACTCGAGCCTCTAGTGGTAGGTACCTCGGCTTACAGCTGAGGGGCTGAGGTTTGAGTACAAATATTAAGATTGTTTCCTTATACTTGTTTCCCTTGATCACCTAGCGGTAAGTAGGTACTCGTGTGTTCATCGATTTTTGTGGGGCACATTCTAAAGGGTTTCAGTATACATTAGGCATGGCTGGGCTTCGAAATAAGCTGATGTAAGATAACA
>NW_027201480.1:0-10249 GCF_038502225.1 Cherax quadricarinatus
GGTGTGAGTTAGACTGAGAGAGTGAGAGGTGGAGTGAGGGATGGTGTGAGTTAGACTGAGAGAGTGAGAGGTGGAGTGAGGGATGGTGTGAGTTAGACTGAGAGAGTGAGAGGTGGACTGAGGGATGGTGTAGTTAGAGTGAGGGATGGTGTGAGTTAGACTGAGAGAGTGAGAGGTGGACTGAGGGATGGTGTGAGTTAGACTGAGAGAGTGAGAGTGAGATGGTGTGAGGACTGAGAGAGTGAGAGGGGGAGTGAGGGATGGTGTGAGTTAGACTGAGAGAGTGAGAGGTGGAGTGAGGGATGGTGTGAGTTAGACTGAGAGAGTGAGAGGTGGACTGAGGGATGGTGTGAGTTAGACTGAGAGAGTGAGAGGTGGAGTGAGGGATGGTGTGAGTTAGACTGAGAGAGTGAGAGGTGGAGTGAGGGATGGTGTGAGTTAGACTGAGAGAGTGAGAGGTGGAGTGAGGGATGGTGTGAGTTAGACTGAGAGAGTGAGAGGTGGAGTGAGGGATGGTGTGAGTTAGACTGAGAGAGTGAGAGGTGGAGTGAGGGATGGTGTGAGTTAGACTGAGAGAGTGAGAGGTGGAGTGAGGGATGGTGTGAGGTGGAGTGAGGGATGGTGTGAGTTAGACTGAGAGAGTGAGAGGTGGACTGAGGGATGGTGTTAGTTAGACTGAGAGAGTGAGAGGTGGAGTGAGGGATGGTGTTAGTTAGACTGAGAGAGTGAGAGGTGGAGTGAGGGATGGTGTTAGTTAGACTGAGAGAGTGAGAGGTGGAGTGAGGGATGGTGTGAGTTAGACTGAGAGAGTGAGAGGTGGACTGAGGGATGGTGTGAGTTAGACTGAGAGAGTGAGAGGTGGACTGAGGGATGGTGTGAGTTAGACTGAGAGAGTGAGAGGTGGAGTGAGGGATGGTGTGAGTTAGACTGAGAGAGTGAGAGGTGGACTGAGGGATGGTGTGAGTTAGACTGAGAGAGTGAGAGGTGGACTGAGGGATGGTGTGAGTTAGACTGAGAGAGTGAGAGGTGGAGTGAGGGATGGTGTGAGTTAGACTGAGAGAGTGAGAGGTGGACTGAGGGATGGTGTGAGTTAGACTGAGAGAGTGAGAGGTGGACTGAGGGATGGTGTGAGTTAGACTGAGAGAGTGAGAGGTGGACTGAGGGATGGTGTGAGTTAGACTGAGAGAGTGAGAGGTGGACTGAGGGATGGTGTGAGTTAGACTGAGAGAGTGAGAGGTGGACTGAGGGATAGTGTGAGTTAGACTGAGAGAGTGAGAGGTGGACTGAGGGATGGTGTGAGTTAGACTGAGAGAGTGAGAGGTGGAGACTGAGAGAGTGAGGGATGGTGTGTGAGTTAGACTGAGAGAGTGAGATGGTGTGGACTGAGGGATGGTGTGAGTTAGACTGAGAGAGTGAGAGGTGGACTGAGGGATGGTGTGAGTTAGACTGAGAGAGTGAGAGGTGGACTGAGGGATGGTGTGAGTTAGACTGAGAGAGTGAGAGGTGGAATGAGGGATGGTGTGAGTTAGACTGAGAGAGTGAGAGGTGGACTGAGGGATGGTGTGAGTTAGACTGAGAGAGTGAGAGGTGGACTGAGGGATGGTGTGAGTTAGACTGAGAGAGTGAGAGGTGGACTGAGGGATGGTGTGAGTTAGACTGAGAGAGTGAGAGGTGGACTGAGGGATGGTGTGAGTTAGACTGAGAGAGTGAGAGGTGGACTGAGGGATGGTGTGAGTTAGACTGAGAGAGTGAGAGGTGGACTGAGGGATGGTGTGAGTTAGACTGAGAGAGTGAGAGGTGGACTGAGGGATGGTGTGAGTTAGACTGAGAGAGTGAGAGGTGGACTGAGGGATGGTGTGAGTTAGACTGAGAGAGTGAGAGGTGGACTGAGGGATGGTGTGAGTTAGACTGAGAGAGTGAGAGGTGGAGTGAGGGATGGTGTGAGTTAGACTGAGAGAGTGAGAGGTGGACTGAGGGATGGTGTGAGTTAGACTGAGAGAGTGAGAGGTGGACTGAGGGATGGTGTGAGTTAGACTGAGAGAGTGAGAGGTGGACTGAGGGATGGTGTGAGTTAGACTGAGAGAGTGAGAGGTGGACTGAGGGATGGTGTGAGTTAGACTGAGAGAGTGAGAGGTGGACTGAGGGATGGTGTGAGTTAGACTGAGAGAGTGAGAGGTGGACTGAGGGATGGTGTGAGTTAGACTGAGAGAGTGAGAGGTGGACTGAGGGATGGTGTGAGTTAGACTGAGAGAGTGAGAGGTGGAGTGAGGGATGGTGTGAGTTAGACTGAGAGAGTGAGAGGTGGACTCCGGGATGGCGTGAGTTAGACTGAGAGAGTGAGAGGTGGAGTGAGGGATGGTGAGAGTTAGACTGAGAGAGTGAGAGGTGGACTGAGGGATGGTGAGAGTTAGACTGAGAGAGTGAGAGGTGGACTGAGGGATGGTGAGAGTTAGACTGAGAGAGTGAGAGGTGGACTGAGGGATGGTGTGAGTTAGACTGAGAGAGTGAGAGGTGGACTGAGGGATGGTGAGAGTTAGACTGAGAGAGTGAGAGGTGGACTGAGGGATGGTGAGAGTTAGACTGAGAGAGTGAGAGGTGGACTGAGGGATGGTGTGAGTTAGACTGAGAGAGTGAGAGGTGGACTGAGGGATGGTGTGAGTTAGACTGAGAGAGTGAGAGGTGGACTGAGGGATGGTGTGAGTTAGACTGAGAGAGTGAGAGGTGGACTGAGGGATGGTGTGAGTTAGACTGAGAGAGTGAGAGGTGGACTGAGGGATGGTGTGAGTTAGACTGAGAGAGTGAGAGGTGGACTGAGGGATGGTGTGAGTTAGACTGAGAGAGTGAGAGGTGGACTGAGGGATGGTGTGAGTTAGACTGAGAGAGTGAGAGGTGGACTGAGGGATGGTGTGAGTTAGACTGAGAGAGTGAGAGGTGGACTGAGGGATGGTGTGAGTTAGACTGAGAGAGTGAGAGGTGGACTGAGGGATGGTGTGAGTTAGACTGAGAGAGTGAGAGGTGGATGGTGTGAGTTAGACTGGAGATGGTGTGAGTTAGACTGAGAGAGTGAGAGGTGGACTGAGGGATGGTGTGAGTTAGACTGAGAGAGTGAGAGGTGGACTGAGGGATGGTGTGAGTTAGACTGAGAGAGTGAGAGGTGGACTGAGGGATGGTGTGAGTTAGACTGAGAGAGTGAGAGGTGGACTGAGGGATGGTGTGAGTTAGACTGAGAGAGTGAGAGGTGGACTGAGGGATGGTGTGAGTTAGACTGAGAGAGTGAGAGGTGGACTGAGGGATGGTGTGAGTTAGACTGAGAGAGTGAGAGGTGGACTGAGGGATGGTGTGAGTTAGACTGAGAGAGTGAGAGGTGGACTGAGGGATGGTGTGAGTTAGACTGAGAGAGTGAGAGGTGGACTGAGGGATGGTGTGAGTTAGACTGAGAGAGTGAGAGGTGGACTGAGGGATGGTGTGAGTTAGACTGAGAGAGTGAGAGGTGGACTGAGGGATGGTGTGAGTTAGACTGAGAGAGTGAGAGGTGGACTGAGGGATGGTGTGAGTTAGACTGAGAGAGTGAGAGGTGGACTGAGGGATGGTGTGAGTTAGACTGAGAGAGTGAGAGGTGGACTGAGGGATGGTGTGAGTTAGACTGAGAGAGTGAGAGGTGGACTGAGGGATGGTGTGAGTTAGACTGAGAGAGTGAGAGGTGGACTGAGGGATGGTGTGAGTTAGACTGAGAGAGTGAGAGGTGGACTGAGGGATGGTGTGAGTTAGACTGAGAGAGTGAGAGGTGGACTGAGGGATGGTGTGAGTTAGACTGAGAGAGTGAGAGGTGGACTGAGGGATGGTGTGAGTTAGACTGAGAGAGTGAGAGGTGGACTGAGGGATGGTGTGAGTTAGACTGAGAGAGTGAGAGGTGGACTGAGGGATGGTGTGAGTTAGACTGAGAGAGTGAGAGGTGGACTGAGGGATGGTGTGAGTTAGACTGAGAGAGTGAGAGGTGGACTGAGGGATGGTGTGAGTTAGACTGAGAGAGTGAGAGGTGGACTGAGGGATGGTGTGAGTTAGACTGAGAGAGTGAGAGGTGGACTGAGGGATGGTGTGAGTTAGACTGAGAGAGTGAGAGGTGGACTGAGGGATGGTGTGAGTTAGACTGAGAGAGTGAGAGGTGGACTGAGGGATGGTGTGAGTTAGACTGAGAGAGTGAGAGGTGGACTGAGGGATGGTGTGAGTTAGACTGAGAGAGTGAGAGGTGGACTGAGGGATGGTGTGAGTTAGACTGAGAGAGTGAGAGGTGGACTGAGGGATGGTGTGAGTTAGACTGAGAG
The DNA here is from genome assembly GCF_038502225.1 of Cherax quadricarinatus. Classification (NCBI taxonomy): domain Eukaryota; kingdom Metazoa; phylum Arthropoda; class Malacostraca; order Decapoda; family Parastacidae; genus Cherax; species Cherax quadricarinatus. The sequence goes on from NW_027201480.1 coordinate 4,323, forward strand.
AGTGAGAGGTGGACTGAGGGATGGTGTGAGTTAGACTGAGAGAGTGAGAGGTGGACTGAGGGATGGTGTGAGTTAGACTGAGAGAGTGAGAGGTGGACTGAGGGATGGTGTGAGTTAGACTGAGAGAGTGAGAGGTGGACTGAGGGATGGTGTGAGTTAGACTGAGAGAGTGAGAGGTGGACTGAGGGATGGTGTGAGTTAGACTGAGAGAGTGAGAGGTGGACTGAGGGATGGTGTGAGTTAGACTGAGAGAGTGAGAGGTGGACTGAGGGATGAGGGGTGTGAGTTAGACTGAGAGAGTGAGAGGTGGTCTGAGGGATGGTGTGAGTTAGACTGAGAGAGTGAGAGGTGGACTGAGGGATGGTGTGAGTTAGACTGAGAGAGTGAGAGGTGGACTGAGGGATGGTGTGAGTTAGACTGAGAGAGTGAGAGGTGGACTGAGGGATGGTGTGAGTTAGACTGAGAGAGTGAGAGGTGGACTGAGGGATGGTGTGAGTTAGACTGAGAGAGTGAGAGGTGGACTGAGGGATGGTGTGAGTTAGACTGAGAGAGTGAGAGGTGGACTGAGGGATGGTGTGAGTTAGACTGAGAGAGTGAGAGGTGGACTGAGGGATGGTGTGAGTTAGACTGAGAGAGTGAGAGGTGGACTGAGGGATGGTGTGAGTTAGACTGAGAGAGTGAGAGGTGGACTGAGGGATGGTGTGAGTTAGACTGAGAGAGTGAGAGGTGGACTGAGGGATGGTGTGAGTTAGACTGAGAGAGTGAGAGGTGGACTGAGGGATGGTGTGAGTTAGACTGAGAGAGTGAGAGGTGGACTGAGGGATGGTGTGAGTTAGACTGAGAGAGTGAGAGGTGGACTGAGGGATGGTGTGAGTTAGACTGAGAGAGTGAGAGGTGGACTGAGGGATGGTGTGAGTTAGACTGAGAGAGTGAGAGGTGGACTGAGGGATGGTGTGAGTTAGACTGAGAGAGTGAGAGGTGGACTGAGGGATGGTGTGAGTTAGACTGAGAGAGTGAGAGGTGGACTGAGGGATGGTGTGAGTTAGACTTTACACCTGCTGTCACTGTTCACCTGGCAGTAAGTAGGTACCTGGGTGTTAGTTACTTTACACCTGCTGTCACTGTTCACCTGGCAGTAAGTAGGTACCTGGGTGTTAGTTACTTTACACCTGCTGTCACTGTTCACCTGGCAGTAAGTAGGTACCTGGGTGTTAGTTACTTTACACCTGCTGTCACTGTTCACCTGGCAGTAAGTAGGTACCTGGGTGTTAGTTACTTTACACCTGCTGTCACTGTTCACCTGGCAGTAAGTAGGTACCTGGGTGTTAGTTACCTTACACCTGCTGTCACTGTTCACCTGGCAGTAAGTAGGTACCTGGGTGTTAGTTACCTTACATCTGCTGTCACTGTTCACCTAGCAGTAAGTAGGTACCTGGGTGTTAGTTACCTTACATCTGCTGTCACTGTTCACCTAGCAGTAAGTAGGTACCTGGGTGTTAGTTACCTTACACCTGCTGTCACTGTTCACCTGGCAGTAAGTAGGTACCTGAGCGTTAGTTACCTTACACCTGCCGTCTCTGTTCACCTAGCAGTAAGTAGGTACCTGGGTGTTAGTTACCTTACACTTGTTGTCACTGTTCACCTGGCAGTACGTAGGTACCTGGGTGTTAGTTACCTTACATCTGCTGTCACTGTTCACCTAGCAGTAGGTAGATACCTGGGTGTTAGTTACCTTACACTTGCTGTCACTGTTCACCTGGCAGTACGTAGGTACCTGGGTGTTAGTTACCTTACACCTGCTGTCACTGTTCACCTGGCAGTAAGTAGGTACCTGAGCGTTAGTTACCTTACACCTGCTGTCACTGTTCACCTGCCAGTAAGTAGGTACCTGGATGTTAGTTACCTTACACCTGCTGTCACTGTTTACCTGGCAGTAAGTAGGTACCTGAGTATCAGTTATCTCACACCTGCTGTCACTGTTCACCTGGCAGTAAGTAGGTACCTGAGTATCAGTTATCTTACACCTGCTGTCACTGTTCACCTGGCAGTAAGTAGGTACCTGAGTATCAGTTATCTTACACCTGCTGTCACTGTTCACCTGGCAGTAAGTAGGTACCTGAGTATCAGTTATCTCACACCTGCTGTCACTTCACCTGGCAGTAAGTAGGTACCTGGCAGTATGGAGTGTGTGTACCTGAGTCTGTCAGAGTAATGGTACATAAGAGTGAGTGACTGGAGTGAGCTAGTGAGTGACTGTATGAGAGTACATAAGAGTGAGTGACTGTATGAGTGAGCTAGTGAGTGACTGTATGAGAGTACATAAGAGTGAGTGACTGTATGAGTGAGCTAGTGAGTGACTGTATGAGAGTACATAAGAGTGAGTGACTGTATGAGTGAGCTAGTGAGTGACTGTATGAGAGTACATAAGAGTGAGTGACTGTATGAGTGAGCTAGTGAGTGACTGTATGAGAGTACATAAGAGTGAGTGACTGTATGAGTGAGCTAGTGAGTGACTGTATGAGAGTACATAAGAGTGAGTGACTGTATGAGTGAGCTAGTGAGTGACTGTATGAGAGTACATAAGAGTGAGTGACTGTATGAGTGAGCTAGTGAGTGACTGTATGAGTGAACTAGTGACTGTATGAGTGACCTAATTAGTGAGAAAGTGGATGGACGAGCAGGTGAATGACTGTGTGTGACTGTGTGAGAGAGTGTGTGTGTGTGAGTGTGTGTGTGTGTGTGTGTGTGTGTGTGTGTGTGTGTGTGTGTGTGTGTGTGTGTGTGTGTGTGTGTGTGTGTGTGTGTGTGTGTGTGTGTGTGTTACTGTGTGAGAGAGTGAGTGTGGGTGTGACTGTGCGAGAAAGAGTGTGACTGTGTGAGAAAGATAGTGAGTGTGGGTGTGACTGTGTGAGAGTGAGTGTGGGTGTGACTGTGTGAGAAAGAGAGTGGGTGTGACTGTGTGAGAGAGTGAGTGTGGGCGAGTGTGTGAGAGTGAGTGTAAGTGTGAGAGAGTGAGTGTAGGTGTGACTGTGTAAGAGAGTGAGTGTGGATGTGACTGTGTGAGAGAGTGAGTGTGGGTGTGACTGTGTGAGAGTGAGTGTGGATGTGACTGTGTGAGTGTGGGTGTGACTGTGTGAGAGTGAGTGTGGGTGTGACTGTGTGAGAGTGAGTGTGGGTGTGACTGTGTGAGAGTGAGTGTGGGTGTGACTGTGTGAGAGTGAGTGTGGATGTGACTGTGTGAGTGAGTGGGTGTGACTGTGTGAGAGTGAGTGTGGGTGTGACTGTGTGAGAGTGAGTGTGGATGTGACTGTGTGAGAGTGAGTGTGGGTGTGACTGTGTGAGAGTGAGTGTGGGTGTGACTGTGTGAGAGTGAGTGTGGGTGTGACTGTGTGAGAGAGTGAGTGTGGGTGTGACTGTGTGAGAGAGTGAGTGTGGGTGTGACTGTGTGAGAGAGTGAGTGTGGGTGTGACTGTGAGAGAGTGAGTGTTGGTGTGACTGTGAGAGAGTGAGTGTGGGTGTGAGTGTGAGAGAGTGAGTGTTGGTGTGACTGTGAGAGAGTGAGTGTTGGTGTGAGTGTGAGAGAGTGAGTGTTGGTGTGACTGTGAGAGAGTGAGTGTTGGTGTGACTGTGAGAGAGTGAGTGTTGGTGTGACTGTGAAAGAGTGAGTGTTGGTGTGACTGTGAGAGAGTGAGTGTGGGTGTGACTGTGAGAGAGTGAGTGTGGGTGTGACTGTGAGAGAGTGAGTGTGGGTGTGACTGTGTGAGAGTGAGTGTGGGTGTGACTGTGTGAGAGTGAGTGTGGGTGTGACTGTGTGAGAGTGAGTGTGGGTGTGACTGTGTGAGAGTGAGTGTGGGTGTGACTGTGAGAGAGTGAGTGTGGGTGTGACTGTGAGAGAGTGAGTGTGGGTGTGACTGTGTGAGAGTGAGTGTGGGTGTGACTGTGTGAGAGTGAGTGTGGGTGTGACTGTGTGAGAGTGAGTGTGGGTGTGACTGTGAGAGAGTGAGTGTGGGTGTGACTGTGAGAGAGTGAGTGTGGGTGTGACTGTGTGAGAGTGAGTGTGGGTGTGACTGTGAGAGAGTGAGTGTGGGTGTGACTGTGAGAGAGTGAGTGTGGGTGTGACTGTGTGAGAGTGAGTGTGGGTGTGACTGTGTGAGAGTGAGTGTGGGTGTGACTGTGTGAGAGAGTGAGTGTGGGTGTGACTGTGTGAGAGTGAGTGTGGGTGTGACTGTGTGAGAGTGAGTGTGGGTGTGACTGTGTGAGAGTGAGTGTGGGTGTGACTGTGTGAGAGTGAGAGAGTGTGGGTGTGACTGTGTGAGAGTGAGTGTGGGTGTGACTGTGTGAGAGTGAGTGTGGGTGTGACTGACTGTGAGAGTGAGTGTGGGTGTGACTGTGTGAGAGTGAGTGTGGGTGTGACTGTGTGAGAGTGAGTGTGGGTGTGACTGTGTGAGAGTGAGTGTGGGTGTGACTGTGTGAGACTGTGAGTGTGGGTGTGACTGTGTGAGAGTGAGTGTGGGTGTGACTGTGTGAGAGTGAGTGTGGGTGTGACTGTGTGAGAGTGAGTGTGGGTGTGACTGTGTGAGAGTGAGTGTGGGTGTGACTGTGTGAGAGTGAGTGTGGGTGTGACTGTGTGACTGTGTGAGAGTGAGTGTGGGTGTGACTGTGAGAGAGTGAGTGTGGGTGTGACTGTGTGAGAGAGAGAGTGTGGGTGTGACTGTGAGAGAGTGAGTGAGTGGGTGTGACTGTGAGAGAGTGAGTGTTGGTGTGACTGTGACAGAGTGAGTGTGGGTGTGACTGTGTGAGAGTGAGTGTGGGTGTGACTGTGAGAGAGTGAGTGTGGGTGTGACTGTGTGAGAGTGAGTGTTGGTGTGACTGTGAAAGAGTGAGTGTTGGTGTGACTGTGAGAGAGTGAGTGTGGGTGTGACTGTGAAAGAGTGAGTGTGGGTGTGACTGTGTGAGAGTGAGTGTGGGTGTGACTGTGAAAGAGTGAGTGTGGGTGTGACTGTGAAAGAGTGAGTGTGGGTGTGACTGTGAGAGAGTGAGTGTGGGTGTGACGGTGTGAGAGTGAGTGTGGGTGTGACTGTGAGAGAGTGAGTGTGGGTGTGACTGTGTGAGAGTGAGTGTGGGTGTGACTGTGAGAGAGTGAGTGTGGGTGTGACTGTGTGAGAGTGAGTGTGGGTGTGACTGTGTGAGAGTGAGTGTGGGTGTGACTGTGAGAGAGTGAGTGTGGGTGTGACTGTGTGAGTGTGAGTGTGGGTGTGACTGTGTGAGAGTGAGTGTGGGTGTGACTGTGAGAGAGTGAGTGTGGGTGTGACTGTGTGAGTGTGAGTGTGGGTGTGACTGTGTGAGAGTGAGTGTGGGTGTGACTGTGAGAGAGTGAGTGTGGGTGTGACTGTGTGAGTGTGAGTGTGGGTGTGACTGTGTGAGAGTGAGTGTGGGTGTGACTGTGTGAGTGTGAGTGTGGGTGTGACTGTGTGAGAGTGAGTGTGGGTGTGACTGTGAGAGAGTGAGTGTGGGTGTGACTGTGTGAGAGTGAGTGTGGGTGTGACTGTGTGAGAGTGAGTGTGGGTGTGACTGTGTGAGTGTGAGTGTGGGTGTGACTGTGTGAGAGTGAGTGTGGGTGTGACTGTGTGAGAGTGAGTGTGGGTGTGACTGTGTGAGAGTGAGTGTGGGTGTGACTGTGTGAGTGTGAGTGTGGGTGTGACTGTGTGAGAGTGAGTGTGACTGTGTGAGAGTGAGTGTGACTGTGTGAGAGTGAGTGTGGGTGTGTGAGAGTGAGTGTGACTGTGTGAGAGTGAGTGTGACTGTGTGAGAGTGAGTGTGACTGTGTGAGAGTGAGTGTGGGTGTGACTGTGAGAGAGTGAGTGTGTGTGTGAGTTAGGAGATGGACTTCAGTCATTCAAAGGCAGTAATCAGATTTGCTGTTCAAA
>NW_027201481.1:0-10229 GCF_038502225.1 Cherax quadricarinatus
ATCTGTATTCATGCACTCTACGGATTCTGAGGAAGAATAATTATATACAAAGAAGTGTTTAACAGAAAGGCAGATTCGGTACACACAAATCTAGACTGTTAATTCTCAGAATACGGAGGGAACGTGAACACGAAAATTTCTGACAAACTGATCAGCTAATAATAAACACACAGTTGACAATTTCATTCATCTCGGACATCTAATTATACAAACTATGTACATTTAAACCCAATTCTGCGAGGGTAAGGTTTACATATGCAGAATGGTTATCATCTCTGGGAGGATCGAATTTCTCTGCAATGGCTAACACATGCCTTGACTGAGAGAGATCTGAACGAGTATCTACAAAAGATACAACTACAATCACTAGTGACTGTTGAATTACTAATTCGTCTGCTAGGAGTACTCAACTCGACTATTCGATACAGTAATTCTTGGCTCATTACAAGTCACTAAAGGGTACTGGTGGCTTCACAGTAAGAATAAGATCTTCCTGGAGCAGGAATCGAATCACACCAGAACACAAGGGATCGGTTCTTTGGGCATTTTTGACATCCTCGACAGCAAATGGAGGATCTGCAGTAACTACACTAACGTGTCGCGATAAAGCATCTGCGACTACATTTGACTTGCCAGGTAAATTTTCAAAAGTGGGATTGAACTCTTGGATAGTCAAGGTCCATCTGGCTAACCTTCCAGTAGGCTGTTTGTTCTGGAATAAAGGTATCAGTTCTTCCTTACTGGAGGAAAGAACAAACTCGGTGGAGTGGATGACTCCCCCCGGTTGAAAAAAATTAACGCTATAACACGCAATATGAGCAAGGGAGAACGAATCTACTATCTCAACTGCAAGCACAGGAGAAAGAAATGAACACGGTGAACAATGCTGATATTCAATCTGAGTCGCACACAGTGACACGAGGTATCAGCTATAAAGAAACTACACTTACAAACGTTAACATGTGAAAGTTACTCGAGAAATAACTTCTTACAATGCACTGATTACTGTCAACTAGGATGGGATCACCATCTGAAACACAAGGAACAACAACAGACACTCTAGTGAGAACACTTGCTGTAACAGAGACGTCTTTCTGCAGACAGCATGTCACATCAACAAGAGATGGCATTACTAGTTGCAAGTAATCGTTTTCTGACAAGGCATCCCCTGTGGCGAAACTACTACTCGAACTAGCAGTCATTGCAGGGATAGGCTGTGCACTCAAGGCAGTCTGAGTGTCCCCGGACACTTGAGGCAACGGAACACTATCCTGCAAGTCTGAAGGTATAGGTGGAACACAGATGGGAATGACAGAATTACTAGTGCCTGACCGCTCGGCTACGTTAAAAAGTAATTCATGGATCTATAGGAACTTAATCTGAACTTCACATTTAGCAGCACTTTAACAAATCTCAGATACAAGCTGTGAGAACAAACACATTGCTCAAGGGCTAGATATTGTCTTTCAGTCAGTAAGGGAATGTTGGTACTGTGGACTGATTCATATTGACTTTGACTGGAATGATACACTAAGTGAACGTTCAAAAGTGACTGGGACATCTTCTCAGTGAAAATACTGAAGGGCATAAGTCAAGAAAAATGGAGAGAATGACACAGTAAGCTTAAATGGAAAAAATGCTTAACTATTCTGCATAAGTAATTAAAAATTGACAAGTTACACAGTAAGCAAAGAACTCACACAAGAATAATATGCAACTTAACAAACACTGAAAATCAAGAGAACTTGTACTTTGCTCAAATCTAATATGCTCAACTTTTACTTTAAATTGAATAAATGGCACAGTGAGTTGTCTTTACTTTCAATGCAACAAGGAAAATACACAATAAAATAATAAAATGGACTCAATAAACTTGTGCAAAAATTAAAACAAACACACAATTCACTGAAATTAAAAAAATAAAATGACACAGACAGAATAAAATACTATGCACAGAACAGAACATAAGAAACTGCACTGTAATAAACTGTATTGCACAACACTGCATAAAATTTTCTGCAAGAAAAACTTTAATAGCAACACAATATTTTCACAAGAATTATTGCAAAATGAGTCAATGTGCAATAATAAAAATTATAACACACAAGAAAAGAAATATATCAAGGAATGAACACTTTAACTCTTAACTGCACTTAAACAACAAGCAAAAGAACAATTTACTTTAGAAGGAGAACTTAAAAATTGCACTAAGAGTGAATTTATTCAATAAAATATGAGAAAAAAAAAATTAATAGGTGCAAAAAACACACAACAAAAGGAACACAACACTTACAGTGATGCAGAACACAACACATCAACATAAACTCAGTACTAGAATTTTCTTGCAATGAAACTTGATGTGTTAAAAATTTTTGTAAACATGAGTTCTTGCTGGGGCATTAAAAATGGCACTATTGTCTGTGGAAATAAGACAAATTAAACACTGGCTGAATAAAGGAATATGAACACAAGAATGTTCAACACACAGAGAACAAAAATAATAAAATTACACAAATGCTGGGAAGAAAAAAAAAAAAAATAACAGACAACACTGAGTTGTGATGCAGAATATGAGGTGAAAAATTTACTGAGTTAATACACTGGAATTCTGAAGTTTAAACACAAGTTCTATATTGCTCATATGTTGCACACACAACAAAGGAAACACTAAGTACTTACTTCAAGTGTATAAAAAGATACACAACACAACAGATATAAAATAATGCACGAAAATTAACACTGAATTAAGGAGATTAAAAGAAATTTATGCAATCAGTACATGATAAACACTGAGTCTGATCAAGAGTCACTGAATGTCACTAAGAGAAAAATTCACTGGGAACACAAAAGAAATGTCTCAACACTCGCAAATGTCTCTAAAAAAAAAATATTATAGCTGTAACACTTGAAAAAAATGAGATTGATGGATTGTTTTTATCGTCTTGCTGCTGTCCTCTGCACAGATGATCGTAGAATTGCGCTTAAATCGGCGAGAGACAACACACAGGAGGCTTTTAAAGATGGCGCGCCACTCTCTAGCTCTTGACCCCCTATGTGGTCCTTAAAATATGGTGCTACAACCCTTAGCAGTGCACCAAAACACTGATGAGGTAGGTGAGTTGTAATGGCCGACTGTAGTTGGGTTTGTGGGTAATGGCTGAGCAAGGCGTCTGAGACCGGCAATGGTGCGACACACGTGATCGTGAGTGGCTGGGCTTATGGGTTGAACTTCGTAAGCCTCACTGAGAAAACCCACACTGCCGCGAAGATAATTCTAAGCCGGCTGGCTTAGGAGAAACCCACGAAATACTACAACACCACAAGGATGAGAAGGAGCACTCAGAATGCTTGGAACTTGAATCACAAGCGATGAAGACTAGTCACGTGGCTTGCCTGAGTACTGGGGTAAGACACCTGGGTTAGTTGCTAGCTGGCTTATCTTAACCCTTCACACAGAATAGCTTGATAACTTCACACGATGAGCACAGCAGGGGTGGAAGCTGGCTTGGCAGGCAAAATAATTGGATGGAGTAGGCTAGGCTGGACTGGACTCGGGTGTTCTGACTCCCCCACCACAGACTGGAAGCTGGCTTATTTTGCAAACTCGGGTCAACCCCTCGGGAGTAATGCAAAAAAGCAGGAAACACTAATACAAAGAGACTGACCAGTGAATAATGTAGAAGCTGGTAGAGTAGCTGGCTTGAGGTAGCTGGATGGGGTGAACCTCGGTAGGCCTACTGGTAACACGAAATGGCCGTCTTGCTGGTCGACAACTTTATCTCCAGAAATCGCTGTAATCGTCAGAATTACAGGCTCACCGCTGTCACCATTTGTCGTAAGGGTTCTTAAATGGAGATATCGTAGGTTGAAAGTAGACACACTTGTTGGATGGTAAATATATTGTCAGACTGAGATGAGAGATGGAGCCCGGTGCCAAGCCTGTTCACGTCTTGTAGGTCTGCCGCCGAGTGAGGACGGGACAGGGGGATCACTGCCCATGTGTATCCCTATGACGTCACACAAAGCCAAAGGCCTACGAGGGATCTCGTGTCTAAAGCACAGGGATGATACTAATATGCTATGCTATATAATACTGGGAATACAGGGATCAGCAACTATGCTGACAATATGGTAGAGCAATTAATTCGTACATGAGCAAAAGGATATAAAAGCTATTACTTGGGTAGGAAGTTGTGTCTGTTGCGTTAGCTTTGAGCACAAAGAAGGGTGTCCAAATAACGTCTGCATGAAATGTCCATTATGTTGCGGTGTCCGACAGATTGTAATAAAGTTGGTAGAATTACCGACAATATGTAAAGTAAAAGGACACAAGTGCAACTAATGTGACATTTATTGTGGCAACGTTTCGCTCTCCAGGAGCTTTATCAAGCCATTACAAACAATACATGGACACAGAGGGTATATAAAGGCTCAGAGTGAGGTGTAATACTAGTGAGGTACCATTTCGATGTTCACTAGTGGTAGTTTACCTGGACCTGGAGTTTACCTGGAGAGAGTTCCGGGGGTCAACGCCCCCGCGGCCCGGTCTGTGACCAGGCCTCCTGGTGGATCAGAGCCTGATCAACCAGGCTGTTGCTGCTGGCTGCACGCAAACCAACGTACGAGCCACAGCCCGGCTGATCAGGAACTGACTTTAGGTGCTTGTCCAGTGCCAGCTTGAAGTCTGTTGGTAATCCCCCTTATGTGTGCTGGGAGGCAGTTGAACAGTCTCGGGCCCCTGACACTTATTGTATGGTCTCTTAACGTGCTAGTGACACCCCTGCTTTTCATTGGGGGGATGGTGCATCGTCTGCCAAGTCTTTTGCTTTCGTAGTGAGTGATTTTCGTGTGCAAGTTCGGTACTAGTCCCTCTAGGATTTTCCAGGTGTATATAATCATGTATCTCTCCCTCCTGCGCTCCAGGGAATACAGGTTTAGGAACCTCAAGCGCTCCCAGTAATTGAGGTGTTTTATCTCCGTTATGTGCGCCGTGAAAGTTCTCTGTACATTTTCTAGGTCGGCAATTTCACCTGCCTTGAAAGGTGCTGTTTGTGTGGAGCAATATTCCAGCCTAGATAGAACAAGTGACCTGAAGAGTGTCATCATGGGCTTGGCCTCCCTAGTTTTGAAGGTTCTCATTATCCATCCTGTCATTTTTCTAGCAGATGCGATTGATACAATGTTATGGTCCTTGAAGGTGAGATCCTCCGACATAATCACTCCCAGGTCTTTGACGTTGGTGTTTCACTCTATTTTGTGGCCAGAATTTGTTTTGTACTCTGATGAAGATTTAATTTCCTCATGTTTACCATATCTGAGTAATTGAAATTTCTCATTGTTGAACTTCATATTGTTTTCTGCAGCCCACTGAAAGATTTGGTTGATGTCCGCCTGGAGCCTTGCAGTGTCTGCAATGGAAGACACTGTCATGCAGATTCGGGTGTCATCTGCAAAGGAAGACACGGTGCTGTGGCTGACATCCTTGTCTATGTCGGATATGAGGATGAGGAACAAGATGGGAGCGAGTACTGTGTCTTGTGGAAAAGAGCTTTTCACCGTAGCTGCCTCGGACTTTACTCTGTTGACGACTACTCTCTGTGTTCTTGTAGTGAGGAAATTATAGATCCATCGACCGACTTTTCCTGTTATTCCTTTAGCACGCATTTTGTGCACTATTACGCCATGGTCACACTTGTCTTCTAGTGCATTTAGGACCTTGTCGTGGTGATCCAATAGTTGAGACAGACAGGAGCAACCTGTTCTAAACCCATGTTGCCCTGGGTTGTGTAACTGATGGGTTTCTTGATGGGTGGTGATCTTGCTTCTTAGGACCCTTTCAAAGATTTTTATGATATGGGATGTTAGTGCTATTGGTCTGTAGTTCTTTGCTGTTGCTTTACTGCCCCCTTTGTGGAGTGGGGCTATGTCTGTTGTTTTTAGTAACTGTGGGACGACCCCCGTGTCCATGCTCCCTCTCCATAGGATGGAAAAGGCTCGTGATAGGGGCTTCTTGCAGTTCTTGATGAACACAGAGTTCCATGAGTCTGGCCCTGGGGCAGAGTGCATGGGCATGTCATTTATCGCCTGTTCGAAGTCATTTGGCGTCAGGATAACATCGGATAGGCTTGTGTTAATCAGATTTTGTTGCACAGTTTTCCTTTGTTTCTGAATAAAAACATTTTGCATCTATCAGATGTGTACAGTGTACTAAGTCACATATTATTGTAACTTGAAATGATTTGATTGATGTCAGGTATAATATTGTATAATCTTGTTTTTCACACATGTGTTGGGGTTGTACTGAGTCATGTGAAGAGGAATTTTTCTGAAGGCAATGTAGCACCTGCAGTGTTTTGCTTATGAGGACATAATTTTTTTGTATGTGAAATATCTGACACTGTATGCTTTTATTTATTTATTGTAATGTGTGTTTTAAATAAAATAAAAAAAAATTACTTGTTGCAAGTGCCAACGTGGGCTATGAGGAAGGTAATAATACGAATGGGAAGTAAGAACGATAGGAAAATGATCGCTGTTATGTAAATCGGGGACAGCAGTTGAAGAATAGCAAATTGTGTTATCTGTGCTAGAGAGAGTTTGAGTACGAAGGTCATAATTATGTTATCTGTGCTAAAGAGAGTTTGAGTACGAAGGTCAAAATTGTGTTATCTGTGCTAGAGTTTGAGTACGAATTACCCGTATTTAAAACATGGAGTGGAAGAGAAGTGAGAAGAGTCTAACTGACCTCCACGAGCTACAATGAGACCCTTTCCAGAGGAAATGATAAGAATTAAAATCACCTAATAAAGGGAGAGGTAGAGGCAGGCAAGAAAACAGAAATTCAAATTAGGAATAGATAAGAGTCGAGAAGAAGAAAGATACAATAAGCTGTATACCACTTGTTCAATAAATGTGGGTTGCAGTGTAATGCAGTGAAGTACGAACAAAGATTTGAGAATGTGGCAACGAACAAAAAAGTGCACTTTCACTAAAAGTCTCTTTGTGAAAATGAATGTAATAAAATATAGCCCGATTTATATATTACATTCACTGTAAGACAGTCATAGTTTGAAAATAGTAGTATTCTGGTAACATTAAGCAACAGATGTTTACAAACTAGTAGAGTCAGCAAAGTCAACATACGGAGACAGTGGGAAATCAGCAAGGTGTGAAGGATTGGCATGGTCAGAAGAAAGGCATTGTGAAAGTGGTTGCATCAAATAAGAAGGTGAAGTGGTGGGGGTGGACAGGTGTCCATCACTGGCTTTGTCTCCTCAATAAATGTAGAAATGTTTTAAATCGTTTCAAAAGAGGGAGAAGGTGGAGGAAGCATGGTGACGGAGGTAGAAGCTGTAATTCTAGTAAAAATTGGAGCGACAACGGAAAATATTGAACAGGTGTCTTGGCAGGAAGAAATCTAGGCAGGGACAGTAGCAGATTCATGATGAAAATTAGATACATGTAAAACATCTGGATTCTCTTATTGGAGATATTTCACCATCCAGTGGTTTTATCAATAGAAATTCAAGGACATAATTGGGAGACAGTAGAGCTATATACGAGGTAAAGACCTAGACTCAGAGACAGGACAAATATAATGTTTGGAAATGTCTTGTGGTTTGGGAGTTGAAAGAGATTTGGATTGAAATGAAGACTTAGACTTTTGGAGAAGAGGAGACACTTGTCGCCGATTTAGATAGGAGGGGGCGCTGAGACGTAGAAACATGGAAGTGGGGACAGTAAGGGGCTATGAGGCTGGAACCTCGGAGCCTAGGACCGCTAAAGTGTTGGAGGTGACTGTGGGAAGAAGGGTTACAGAGGCGATTGTGGAAGTAGGCACCACCGAGGTCTGGGGCCGTCCAGACCGTTATCTGGTTTTCCCTTAAGAAAACCAGATAAACGCGACAATAGGTAGGGTGCATCTCTTTGCAGTTAGAAAACGTGGGAGGTCGGTTGCAGGATGGACTGCAATGGTCAGCTGCACAACAATTAGAACATTTTTGCCATTGACCTACAATATTTTGCTGGGTGGCAAAGCGCCAGCATTTTCTACATAGTTATGGAGTAGGAACCAGTTTCCCCTACTGGTAAATGCTATCTCACAGCACAGCTCAGGAACTGAGATATATTAGTGTTAGTGAGACACAACCTCAGTAAAACGTCGAAAATCACTAAGTCCAGGCTCCTAACTGTGTGTACCTCTGTGAACAGAGGTACACACAGTTAGGAGAATTATGTTTCGTCTCAGAACAGAAAACATATTCTACAAGAATAGAGTCTAAACCACGAACTAAGAACAAGACAGCGAGAGAGAAGTTCCAACAAGGGCCAGCAAGGGACAGCTGGAAAGGGAGGTGTTGTTGAAACTAGCACCAGCTAAAGAGAAAGAGAGAGAGAGAGAGAGAGAGAGAGAGAGAGAGAGAGAGAGAGAGAGAGAGAGAGAGAGAGAGAGAGAGAGAAAAGGCAAGGCAAGGCAGTCTCCTCAGGTGTGATCACGCCACCCTGGTCACATGACTCTCCCGTGGACTGCTGCCCAGCAACTACAAAGGAGCCGGCAATTAAACAAGGGAGGAGGCAGTTATCAAAGTAATTTGCCAATGCGGGCAACTACTCAACACGAACAATGAGCACAGAATAAGGTGTAAATGTTACATCCTACCTAATAATATAGCTAAATCAAATAATATAAAGCAATATATTTACGATTTAGCTAATATTGCAAATATCAGCAATATAAAATTATATGAACAGGCAATATACATTAAAACTGAGATATATACATGTACATACATTGTGACCCATTCAGGAGTCGCAGTACCCCCCCCCCCAGCACGACAAAAGGTCGCACTAGGAGCTGCTTTAGTGTCTTTTTCATGTCTCTTTAATATAAAAATTAATATAAACATATCGGAGTCACTCGTGTACCATGCACTTCTTACATTTTACAGTGTTTATTTACTATAATCTATGCCCCTCGTACTAGGGCAGTACACAGCTTATTGTATCTCTGCATACTCGTGGTTATGTACATTAATGTAGAGACAACATAGCATGGCAGCATATGACACGATGAGGCTCGATCGTAGTGGTGGGGACTGTATACTAGAACAGTAGTCTGTGATAGGAGATGGCATTCCACTCTTAAGTAGTGGTAGTGGAATGTGAGGCATTTTGGACATCTTCATAACTGTGTGTTGGAAAGCTTGGAGTGACTTATGGTGTGTAGTGAGAGAGGTGGCTACGGCAGGTCTGTGTTCCGCCACTCATTAACTAACATCGCCCACAGCTCTACACACTCAGCACTCAGCTTCTGTCTCCAACTGTCTCCTTCCCACACCAACATGTATCCCCACTACTATGAATTTATAAACAAAATAATTAGATACAAGTACATATAGTTTACATGGGCTGACATGTGCTTGATAGATTACGTTACTTTACTGAATTTAAAGTAGCAAGTAACAAAAATAGTATCTGGGTATAAAATTATTTAAATTTAAATGTATTCCCTCCGCGTTGGTCGCTCTGGGAGGTTGTCTGCTGCACCTGCTCCATCATAACACCTGGTGGCAGGTTTTTCACATCAACAACAATGGCGACTGCTGTTTGCCGGCACATCAATACTGTGTGTGTTGAGCTTACAAGAGGTTCTGTAAACAGTGCATCGCTCCACATATTATTGCCAGCGATCATCAGAGATACATACGGAATCCAGCAGGAATCTCTGTGTGGCGTGACCTTAAATTTCGTCTCCTGGATCTTCACCAAGTTTATTGACAATGAGATATACGAGCGGATTGTGGTCCAGTACCTAGATATAAGTATGCAAGTTACCCTGGCCGTGACAGTACGGTTGCATGATGTTTCCAGGTACTATATGTGGGTACATGTCAGAAACGTACCTTTTGAGGTCGATGAAGCTGATATACGTGAGACGTTTGAGAAATTCGGGACTACACACCTGGCCACTGTGGGCAGGTGGTCGGAAGGCCTCTATGCTGGTCTACAGGAAGGGCCATATATGCTGAAAATGTCCCTCCACCAGCCTATACCTTCTTATGTGTGCCTAGAGGACTTTCGAACCTGCTGCCTTTGTGGTGCCTTGGACCACATGGCGGCACAATGTGTTAGGCGACAGCCGCCTAGGGAGCGTGGTCAATGTACGGTCGGTGAAGTGCCATGACAGGCTCCGAAGGAACAGGTGGTGGCAGAGTCGACACACCCGACAT
>NW_027201482.1:0-10226 GCF_038502225.1 Cherax quadricarinatus
AGCTGGTGAATGATGTATATCAAGGTTGTTGAAGCTGGTGAATGATGTATATCAAGGTTGTTGAAGCTGGTGAATGATGTATATCAAGGTTGTTGAAGCTGGTGAATGATGTATATCAAGGTTGTTGAAGCTGGTGAATGATGTATATCAAGGTTGTTGAAGCTGGTGAATGATGTATATCAAGGTTGTTGAAGCTGGTGAATGATGTATATCAAGGTTGTTGAAGCTGGTGAATGATGTATATCAAGGTTGTTGAAGCTGGTGAATGATGTATATCAAGGTTGTTGAAGCTGGTGAATGATGTATATCAAGGTTGTTGAAGCTGGTGAATGATGTATATCAAGGTTGTTGAAGCTGGTGAATGATGTATATCAAGGTTGTTGAAGCTGGTGAATGATGTATATCAAGGTTGTTGAAGCTGGTGAATGATGTATATCAAGGTTGTTGAAGCTGGTGAATGATGTATATCAAGGTTGTTGAAGCTGGTGAATGATGTATATCAAGGTTGTTGAAGCTGGTGAATGATGTATATCAAGGTTGTTGAAGCTGGTGAATGATGTATATCAAGGTTGTTGAAGCTGGTGAATGATGTATATCAAGGTTGTTGAAGCTGGTGAATGATGTATATCAAGGTTGTTGAGCTGGTGAATGATATCAAGGTTGTTATCAAGGTTGTTGAAGCTGGTGAATGATGTATATCAAGGTTGTTGAAGCTGGTGAATGATGTATATCAAGGTTGTTGAAGCTGGTGAATGATGTATATCAAGGTTGTTGAAGCTGGTGAATGATGTATATCAAGGTTGTTGAAGCAGTGTGGGTGTTCAGAGGAAGAGAGAGTTAGGTTGATGAAGAGTAAGTAAGTTTATTCAGGTATACACAAATACAGTTACATAGATTATCATACATAGCAGCATATGTGTAAAATACCTGGAATAACCCAAAAAAGTTAGGCAGAGTGAATTATTATATGTCACTGATGTCAGTTATGTTCTGAATACCTTGTCTATCATTCCATCAACTCATGTACCTGGCCTCATGTACCTGGCCTCATGTACCTAGCCTAATATACCTGGCCTCATGTACCTGGCCTCATGTACCTGGCCTCATGTACCTGGCCTCATGTACCTGGCCTCATGTACCTGGCCTCATGTACCTGGCCTCATGTACCTGGCCTCATGGCCTCATGTACCTGGCCTCATGTACCTAGCCTAATATACCTGGCCTCATGTACCTGGCCTCATGTACCTGGCCTCATGTACCTGGCCTCATGTACCTGGACTCATGTACCTGGCCTCATGCACCTAGCCTCATATACTTGGACTCAGGTGCCTTGTATCAAGTACCTGGCCTCATGTACCTAGCCTAATATACCTGGCCTCATGTACCTGGCCTCATGTACCTGGCCTCATGTACCTGGCCTCATGTACCTGGCCTCATGTACCTAGCCTAATATACCTGGCCTCATGTACCTGGCCTCATGTACCTGGCCTCATGTACCTGGCCTCATGTACCTGGCCTCATGTACCTGGCCTCATGTACCTGGCCTCATGTACCTGGCCTCATGTACCTGGCCTCATGTACCTAGCCTCATGTACCTGGCCTCATGTACCTAGCCTGGACTCAGGTGCCTTGTACCTGGCCTCATGTACCTAGCCTAATATACCTGGCCTCATGTACCTGGCCTCATGTACCTGGCCTCATGTACCTAGCCTAATATACCTGGCCTCATGTACCTGGCCTCATTTACCTGGCCTCATGTACCTGGCCTCATGTACCTGGCCTTATGTACCTAGCCTTTTGTACATAGCCTCATGTACATGGCCTTATATACCTGGCCTCATGTACCTGGCCTCATGTACCTAGTCTCATGTACCTAGCTACATGTACCTGGCCACATGTACCTGGCCTCATGTACCTGGGTTCATGTACCTAGCCCCTTGTACCTAGCGTCATGTACCTAGCATCATGTACCTGGCCTCATGTACCTAGCCTCATGTACCTAGCCTCGTGTACCTGGTCTCATGTACCTGGCCTTATGTACCTAGCTTCGTGTACCTAGTGTCATGTACCTAGCCTCATGTACCTGGACTCATGTACCTGGACTCATGTACCTGGACTCATGTACCTGGACTCATGTACCTAGCCTCATATATCTGGATTCATGTACCTGGCCTCATGTACCTGGTCTCATGTACCTGGATTCATGTACCTGGCCTCATGTACCTAGCATCATGTACCTGGCCTTATGTACCTGGCTTATGTACCTAGCCTCTTGTACCTAGCCTCATGTACCTGGCCTTATATACCTGGCCTCATGTACCTAGCTACATGTACCTGGCCACATGTACCTGGCCTCATGTACCTGGCCTCGTGTTCCTGGATTCATGTACCTAGCCAGTTGTACCTAGCGTGATGTACCTAGCGTCATGTACCTGGTCTCATGTACCTGGCCTCATGTACCTGGCCTCATGTACCTAGCCTCATGTACCTGGTCTCATGTACCTAGCCTCATGTACCTGGCCTCATGTACCTGGCCTCATGTATTTGGCCTTATGTACCTAGCCTCGTGTACCTAGTGTGATGTACCTAGCCTCATGTACCTAGCCTCATGCACGTAGCCTCATGTACCTAGCCTCATGTACCTAGTCTCATGTACCTAGCCTCATGCATGTAGCCTCATGTACCTAGCCTCATGTACCTAGCCTCATGTACCTAGTCTCATGTACCTAGCCTCATGTACCTAGCCTCATGTACCTAGTCTCATGTACCTAGTCTCATGTACCTAGCCTCATGTACCTAGTCTCATGTACCTAGCCTCATGTACTTAGTATCATGTTTACCTGGAGTTTACCTGGAGAGAGTTCTGGGGGTCAATGCCCCCACGGCCTGGTCTGTGACCAGGCCTCATGGTGGATCAGAGCCTGATCAACCAGGCTGTTACTGCTGGCTGCATGCAATCCAAAGTATGAACCACAGCCCGGCTGGTCAGGTACCGACTTTAGGTGCTTGTCCAGCGCCTGCTTGAAGACAGCCAGGGGTCTATTGGTAATCCCCCTTATGTATGCTGGAACGAAGTTGAACAGTCTTGGGCCCCTGACACTTATTGTGTTGACTCATAACGTGCTAGTGACACCCCTGCTTTTCATTGGGGGATGTTCCATCGTCTGCCAAGTCTTTTGCTTTCGTTGTGAGTGATTTTCGTGTGCAAGTTCGGTACTAGTCCCTCTAGGATTTTCCAGGTGTATATAATCATGTATCTCTCCTGCCTGCGTTCCAGGGAGTACAGGTTCAGCCTGGCCTGGCTGCAGATATGCAAAGCTCACAGGAACACTGTAAAGAAAACACTCATTTTAACCAAAGAATCATGATTGGAATACTTGTGAATGTATGATGACATAATAACATAAGAACATAAGAAAGAAGGAACACTGCAGCAGGCCTACTGACCCATGCAGAGCAGGTCCATGTCCCCCCCGGATTAGACCAATGACCCACCCCCCGGATTATCCCAATGACCCACCCAGTCTGGTCATCCCCACTCAAGGATGGAGCACTGTACCAGACCCAGCAGCACAAGCTAGTAAGGTCTAACTTACACCCACCCACACCCACTCATGTATTTATCTAACCAATTTTTAAAACTACACAACGTTTTAGCCTCAATAACTGTACTTGGGAGTTTGTTCCACTCATCCACAACTCTATTACCAAACCAGTACTTTCTTATATCCTTCCTGAATCTGAATTTTTCCAACTTGAAACCATTGCTGCGAGTCCTGTCTTGGCTGGAAATTTTCAGCATGCTATTTACATCCCCTTTATTTATTCCTGTTTTCCATTTATACACCTCGATCATATCCCCCCTAATTCTACGCCTTTCGAAAGAGTGCAGATTCAGGGCCTTCAGTCTATCCTCATAGGGAAGATTTCTGATACATGAGATCATCTTTGTCATCCTCCTTTGTACGTTTTCCAGAGCATTTATATCCATTCTGTAATACGGTGACCAGAACTGAGCAGCATAGTCTAAATAAGGCCTAACCAAGGATATATAGAGTTGAAGAACAACCTGAAGACTTCTATTATTAATACTTCTAGATATGAAGCCAAGAATTCTGTTAGCTTTATTGCGAACACTAATGCACTGTTGTCTTGGTTTTAGGTTACTGCTAACCAGAACTCTTAAATCCTTTTCGCAATCGGTAGTATTAAGATCTACGTCATTTAGTTTATATGTGGCTTGATTATTTATTATTATTATTATAATCAAAAAGAAGCGCTAAGCCACAAGGGCTATACAGCGCTGCAGGGTAGGGAAGGAAGCAAGGGAATTGGATGGCAGAAGGGAGGGGGGATGATCAGCAGGTTACAGAAAACAGCGGGGCAGGGGATAGTACGGGGGTAGAGGGTAGCAAGAGATTGAAGTAGAAAGGGCTGAAGGTATCAGAATTTGTGAAGTAAGTCAGTCGTTGTCAAAAAGTCAATGAGAGAGTCCGGATGAAAGGTGGGTCCATCAGCGAGAAGGGAAGGTAAAGAGAGAGCAGCGGAGCGAAGACGACGACAGAGGTAAATTCTGCGTGCTCGTTGATAAAGTGGGCAGTCCAACAGAATGTGGCTGACTGATAATGGAGCTTGGCAATTCTCACAGAGAGGAGCAAGACGCCTCTCCATGAGATATCCATGAGTAAGACGAGTATGGCCAATGCGAAGACGGGAGAGAGTAGTCTCCCAACCTCGACACTGGTGATAAGAAGACGGCCAGTAACCTATACTCGGTTTAATAGACTGAAGTTTGTTGCCGAGCATAGTAGACCAACGTTGTTGCCAACGGGTGTGAAGGTGGGAAGATATTGCAGCAAAATAGTCCGTAAATGGAATACCTCTATAAAAAACTGGTAGGTCATGTACTGCTGACCGCGCAGCAGTGTCTGCCTGTTCATTGCCCTGTACGTCAACATGACCAGGGACCCAACAAAAAACAATATCTTTATGCTTGGTAAAGATGCGGCGTAGCCAAAGTTGGATACGGAGGACTAAGGGGTGAGGTGTATCAAATTTTTGTATAGCCTGTAAAGCACTAAGGGAGTCTGAGACAACCACAAATGATGACACAGGCATAGATGCAATACGGATAAGTGCTGTAAGGATGGCATATAATTCAGCAGTAAAAATACTAGCCGAAGATAGTAAATGCCCTTGTACGACGCTGTCTGGAAACACTGCTGCGAATCCTACGCCGTCAGAAGACTTAGAGCCATCTGTGTACACAGCAATGGCATGAGAATGAGAGTGAAAGTGGTCAAGAAAAAGAGAGCGGGAAGCGACCGTAGACAGTTGGGCTTTCGAGCAAGGGAGGGAGAAAGAACAGACTCGAACAGCTGGAACTTCCCAGGGGGGTAGGGAAAAGTGAGATGCTACATGTACATAGAAAGGTGGTAGTTGAAGAGAAGACAAGAGCGAATGAAGGCGAAGAGAGAAGGGACGGAGTATACAGGGGCGGCGAACAAATAAAGAATGTCTACTAATATCAGTGACCATTCTATAAATGGAAGGATTGCGGAGATCATGAGAGCGTACATAGTAGCGCAGGCAATGGGCATCACGGCGATCGGATAAGGATGGAACGTTCGCTTCTGCATAGAGGCTCTCGACAGGGGAAGAGCGAAAAGCACCAAGGCATAAACGTAATCCTTGGTGATGAATGGGATTAAGGCTAGAGAGAGTAGCAGGAGATGCCGCTGAATAGATCTGGTCACCATAATCAAGTTTCGATAAAATAAGGGTGGAATGTAGGCGAAGGAGGGTTCGACGATCAGCTCCCCACGAAAGATGAGCAAGGGTTTTAAGAAGGTTCAGCTGGCTGTGACAAGTTGCCTTCAGAGAGGTAATGTGAGGTTTCCAGGATAACCTACGATCAAAGAGGAGGCCCAGAAACTTGACTGTATCACGTTCAGGGATACGGGAGCCATAGAGGTACAAAGGATGATCGGAGATGACAGAGCGTCTAGTGAAAGTGATTTGGTGGGTTTTAGTGCTGGAAAATTTAAACCCACGTGTGGTGGCCCAATTGGAAACACGGTCGACTGCATGTTGGAGAGAAACTGTAAGGAGGTGACAGTCAGCGCCTGCACAGGCAATAGCGAAGTCATCAACATAGAGTGATGACCAAATATTTGATGTAAGACTAGAGGCCAAATCATTAATAGCAAGGAGAAAAAGTGTTGTGCTCAGAACACATCCCTGGGGGACACCTTCAGCTTGGATAAAGTCCGGGGAGAGCACATTATTAACCCGAACACGGAAATGCCTGTCAGTTAAAAAGTTCTTAAGGAAGGATGGTAGATTGCCTCGAAGGCCTAAGGAGTGGGCTTGGGCTAAAATATTATACCTCCAAGTTGTGTCATATGCCTTCTCAAGGTCAAAAAATATGGCAATAACTGAGTGGTTATTCGCAAAGGCATTACGAACATACGTATCCAAGCGTAGTAAGGGGTCTATGGTAGAACGTCCCTTACGAAAGCCATATTGACGAGTGGAGAGACTGTTGTGTGTCTCTAAATACCACACTAAACGTCTATTTACTAGGCGTTCCATTACTTTGCAAACTGCACTGGTAAGAGCAATGGGACGATAGTGGGAGGTTTCATGTCCCGTAGTGCCTGGTTTGCGGAAAGGGAGAACAATGGCGGATTTCCACAGCTGTGGAAGAACTCCTTGTGACCAAATAAGATTGTAAAGGCGTAATAGGACTGCAAGGGCTGACTGATTTAAATGTTGTAGCATACGAATATGAATGTCGTCGGGCCCAGCTGCCGATGATCGACAAGCTGAGAGTGTTGCCTCCAGTTCTTGAAGTGTAAAAGGCACATTATACTGTTCTTCTCTGAGAGAAGAAAAGTCCAAGGGTGCTAACTCTCTGGCAGACTTTGAGGAAAGAAATGAGGGGCATAGATGGAGTCCCTGAGAAATACGGACCAGATGATTGCCAATTTCATTGGCAACATCTAGTGGGTTTGCTATATCAACACCGGCAACCCGCAGAACAGGAGCCGGGTCAGGAGAATATTTACCACTCAGTTATCATACTTTTTTCCAGACTGCACTCATAGAGGTTAAAAATCTTGCGTGACTGTCAGCGTGCCTCGTTTTTCTGGTGTTTTCACGGTCGCTCTTACGTGCTAGAACTTTAATTTGTGTCATCAATCCTATACGATACATCCCTCTAGCGCCTGGAACCAATCTTGGGCGGAAAACATTATATACTGAGTCAAAAAAGGAGAATTAGTGTGCATTACCTAGCAGAGTTTACTGCCAGAGGGGAATCATAGGCCTGTTTTCCGTGTGAAAAAAATAATAATAATTGAACTTTGTGTCAGAGGAAAGAAAGTCTCCCTGAAAGCATTGAGTATACATAGTGTATAGTGTATACTACAGTGGCTCCCTAGTATATTGATGATAAAGGCTAAAGTGTCATTTGAAAACAGGTGAATTTGTAAATGAAGTGATAAGCCTATAGAGGCAGGTGCCAGAAGTCGCCAGAAACTTACCACAGGTCAGCTGTTTTTAATAATCTTCCTGGCCTGCTAGTGTACTCGCATATAATCTAGTGATACCAGTGAATAGCAGAATACAGTGTTGTAGTAGCAACTAACCAGTATTATAATGGTACTTAGTGGAGTGGAGTGACTTTCATTAGTTTCTTTTTCTTGAAATACGAGACGTTACTGTGAATTTCATATAACCTGTAGTTACCAGCGGTCGCAATATACACAACGAGAAGCAATTATTACTACAGAAAAAGCGTCCTTCCTCCAAAATTTGCACCAGTCAACTATAGTGATAATATAGCATTTATTGTGGTGGAGACGGAAAAAACAAAAATAGAAAAGCCAGATACAGCGATTGATAAACAAAGAGGTCGACTGTACGTCATTGTAGGAGCTGCCAGATATCACCGGCTCTTCAACACGCAAGTTATACTTTTGTATCAGTCAAATCACATATTACTCGGGTAGATAATTTCCAGTAGATCCTTCATGTGTTAGCTCAAATCACCGACCAGTATGTTTTAAATAAGTGACCCACTGATCAGAGCAGATCGACTGGTCCGAACCCTTGACTGGTCCGAACCCTTGACTGGTCCGAACCCTTGACTGGTCCGAACCCGGGACTGGTTTCAAACAGTTTCGTTGGACAATAAAGCAGACTGTAAATGGATGGGTTTGTAGGCGCCCTTATAAACACAAACATTAAAAATCAGGAACGTGACGGTAAGCTGTCCAATATACAAATAGAGTTAGAAACAGAAATACAAATAGCTAGAGCTTCATTTAAGGTTATTAATATAATATTCAAGAGGTTGCTAGTAGAATTGCAGTAAATCAACCATTCAAATCATTATGAAGCTGTGTGTAGTCTGTGGTCAGTCAAACAAACGGGCTTCCACATGGATAAATTGTCATTTTTGTGGAAATTGGTGTCACGCTCCTTGTGCAGATATCCCAGAACTAGCTACAAGCAGTATTAAAACAGAGAAGTGTTTTTGGGTATGCCCAAATGAGGAAAATCTGTGGACTAAAATCACAAGGGTATTAAAAGAGGATAACATCAAAGCTGCTTTCATAGAAAACCTGGAAGCTTTCTACAACAGATGGGAACATAAAAAGTCTGGGCTGAATGGTACTGCCCTTGATACTGGCCATGTAGTCACAAACTGTAAGGCTGGAGGTGATGTCCTGGTAGTCAGTAAATGTGGGGCTGATAGTGCTGTCCTGGGAGACAGTAATGGTGAAGCTGGAGGTGCTGTCCTGGGAGACAGAAATGGTGAAGCTGGAGATACTGTCCTGGGAGAGAGTAATGGTGAAGCTGGAGATTTTGTCCAGGTAGTCGGGAATTATACGCAGGAAGGAATACATATAAATGACCTCATAGAGGACAGGAGCCATAGTAGGGAAACAAGTGTAGTCAAAGATAAGATAAAACCAATATTGCAAACTAGAAATACCGCAGGAAATAGCAAACAAGAGGACTCCAATAGCAATAGTGAGGATAAATTACCAAAAACAACTGGTGGGAGCTCCATTGTTGGTGCTAGGGAGGATAGGAGTAAGACAGGGAAACATGCACCAACAGGGAATACAGTCACAGAAACCCAAGGCAAACGGAAACCAAGCCTGTGCACATACTATGCACTTGGTATCTGCTGGCATGGGAAATCTGGAAAAACAGATGGGACATGCAACTATGACCACCCTAGAAAATGTCATGCCCATATGACAACAGGAAAATGCAAACTCCCTTCCTGTAAGCTTTTTCACCCTGAAATGTGTACCTCTTCAGTACAGGAAAGACTGTGCTATAACTTAAATTGCCAGGCATACCATCTAAAGGGGACAAAAAGATACAAAACATTCAGGCCATGGGAAAACCTGGGTAGCCACAGCCACTCAAGAGGGAGAGGTTTTTTAGTGCCAGGAAGGAAAAAAAAAACTGGCAGGAAATGGCAGAAATCGTACACCAAATCCAGTCATTCCTGGAGTGGAACCACAGTCGATGGCCTCCACTCCAAACCAACAGATACAGATACTAATGCCGGAAAAAAAATCCCCCCCCAGTACCAACAATACCACCAGTCCGATAACATTCTTCTTTGCAAATATACAGGGTCTAAAGCCAGCAACAAACAACAAAATACCTTTCATCCGTGGACTGCTTGCAGAGGCAAAGGCAATGTTCGCGGCTTTCACTGAGACCCACATAAAGGATCACTTGGACAACGAAATATGGATCCCAGGTTACAACCTATACAGATGTGACAGAGTGAACAGGCAAAAGGGGGGGGTTGGCCTGTACATTGCAGAGTCACTTGTTTGCACAGAACTGCTTAATGCCTCAAATGACGTAGTGGAAGTTTTAGCAGTAAAGGTCGAGAACCAAAACCTAGTCATTGTGGTAGTCTACAAGCCTCCGGATGCAACATCCCAGCAATTCCAGGAACAGCTGTTAAAAATTGACCACTGTCTGGAAAATCTTCCAGCTCCTGCACCCAACATCTTGCTCCTGGGGGATTTCAACTTAAGGCACCTAAAATGGAGGAATATAGCAAATAATATTGTTGCAGTAATAACACCAGGAGGCAGCTCTGATGAAAACTCACACTCACACGAGCTTTTAAATCTCTGCACAAAATTCAATTTAAACCAGCAAATAATAGAGCCTACTAGACT
>NW_027201483.1:0-10205 GCF_038502225.1 Cherax quadricarinatus
CATGTCAACATTATCATCAAGCCTTGATGTACTCCTCGTCACATCAACATTATCATCAAGCCTTGATGTACTCCTCGTCACGTCAACATTATCATCAAGCCTTGATGCACTCCTCTTCACATCAACATTATCATCAACCCTTGATGTACTCCTCGTCACGTCAACATTATCATCAAGCCTTGATGTACTCCTCGTCACGTCAACATTTTCATCAAGCCTTGATGTACTCCTCGTCACTGCAACATTATCATCAAGCCTTGATGTACTCCTCTTCACATCAACATTATCATCAACCCTTGATGTACTCCTCTTCACGTCAAGATTATCATCGAGCCTTGATGTACTCCTCGTCACGTCAACATTATCATCAAGCCTTGATGTACTCCTCGTCACGTCAACATTATCATCAAGCCTTGATGTACTCCTCGTCACGTCAACATTATCATCAAGCCTTGATGTACTCCTCGTCACGTCAACATTATCATCAAGCCTTGATGTACTCCTCGTCACATCAACATTATCATCAAGCCTTGATGTACTCCTCGTCACATCAACATTATCATCAAGCCTTGATGTACTCCTCGTCACGTCAACATTATCATCAAGCCTTGATGTACTCCTCGTCACATCAACATTATCATCAAGCCTTGATGTACTCCTCGTCACGTCAACATTATCATCAAGCCTTTATGTACTCCTCGTCACGTCAACATTATCATCAAGCCTTGATGTACTCCTCGTCACGTCAACATTATCATCAAGCCTTTATGTACTCCTCGTCACGTCAACATTATCATCAAGCCTTGATGTACTCCTCGTCACGTCAACATTATCATCAAGCCTTGATGTACTCCTCGTCATGTCTATATTATCATCAAGCCTTGATGTACTCCTCGTCACATCAACATTATCATCAAGCCTTGATGTACTCCTCGTCACGTCAACATTATCATCAAGCCTTGATGTACTATTCGTCACATCAACATTATCATCAAGCCTTGATGTACTCCTCGTCACGTCAACATTATCATCAAGCCTTGATGTACTCCTCGTCACGTCAACATTATCATCAAGCCTTGATGTACTCCTCGTCACATCAACATTATCATGAAGCCTTGATGTACTCCTCGTCACGTCAACATTATCATCAAGCCTTTATGTACTCCTCGTCACGTCAACATTATCATCAAGCCTTGATGTACTCCTCGTCACATGAACATTATCATCAAGCCTTGATGAACTCCTCGTCACGTCAACATTATCATCAAGCCTTGATGTACTCCTCGTCACATCAACATTATCATCAAGCCTTTATGTACTCCTCGTCACGTCAACATTATCATCAAGCCTTGATGTACTCCTCGTCACGTCAACATTATCATCAAGCCTTGATGTACTCCTCGACACGTCAACATTATCATCAAGCCTTGATGTACTCCTCGTCACATCAACATTATCATCAAACCATGATGTACTCCTCGTCACATCAACATTATCATCAAGCCTTGATGTACTCCTCGTCACGTCAACATTATCATCAAGCCTTGATGTACTCCTCGTCACTTCAACATTATCATCAAGCCTTGATGTACTCCTCGTCACATCAACATTATCAACAAGCCTTGATGTACTCCTCGTCACATCAACATTATCATCAAGCCTTGATGTACTCCTCGTCACGTCAACATTATCATCAAGCCTTGATGTACTCCTCGTCACTTCAACATTATCATCAAGCCTTGATGCACTCCTCTTCACATCAACATTATCATCAACCCTTGATGTACTCCTCGTCACATCAACATTATCATCAAGCCTTGATGTACTCCTCGTCACGTCAACATTATCATCAAGCCTTGATGTACTC
This sequence comes from Cherax quadricarinatus, assembly GCF_038502225.1. Taxonomy (NCBI): domain Eukaryota; kingdom Metazoa; phylum Arthropoda; class Malacostraca; order Decapoda; family Parastacidae; genus Cherax; species Cherax quadricarinatus. The sequence goes on from NW_027201483.1 coordinate 1,868, forward strand.
CTCGTCACTTCAACATTATCATCAAGCCTTGACGTACTCCTCTTCACATCAACATTATCATCAACCCTTGATGTACTCCTCGTCACGTCAAGATTATCATCAAGCCTTGATGTACTCCTCGTCACGTCAACATTATCATCAAGCCTTGATGTACTCCTCGTCACGTCAACATTATCATCAAGCCTTGATGTACTCCTCGTCACGTCAACATTATCATCAAGCCTTGATGTACTCCTCGTCACGTCAACATTATCATCAAGCCTTGATGTACTCCTCGTCACATCAACATTATCATCAAGCCTTGATATACTCCTCGTCACATCAACATTATCATCAAGCCTTGATGTACTCCTCGTCACGTCAACATTATCATCAAGCCTTGATGTACTCCTCGTCACATCAACATTATCATCAAGCCTTGATGTACTCCTCGTCACGTCAACATTATCATCAAGCCTTGATGTACTCCTCGTCACGTCAACATTATCATCAAGCCTTGATGTACTCCTCGTCACATCAACATTATCATCAAGCCTTGATGTACTCCTCGTCACGTCAACATTATCATCAAGCCTTGATGTACTCCTCGTCACATCAACATTATCATCAAGCCTTGATGTACTCCTCGTCACGTCAACATTATCATCAAGCCTTTATGTACTCCTCGTCACATCAACATTATCATCAAGCCTTGATGTACTCCTCGTCACGTCAACATTATCATCAAGCCTTTATGTACTCCTCGTCACATCAACATTATCATCAAGCCTTGATGTACTCCTCGTCACATCAACATTATCATCAAGCCTTGATGTACTCATCGTCACATCAACATTATCATCAAGCCTTGATGTACTCCTCGTCACGTCAACATTATCATCAAGCCTTGATGTACTCCTCGTCACATCAACATTATCATCAAGCCTTGATGTACTCCTCGTCACGTCAACATTATCATCAAGCCTTGATGTACTCCTCGTCACATCAACATTATCATCAAGCCGTGATGTACTCCTCGTCACATCAACATTATCATCAAGCCTTGATGTACTCCTCGTCACATCAACATTATCATCAAGCCTTGATGTACTCCTCGTCACATCAACATTATCATCAAGCCGTGATGTACTCCTCGTCACATCAACATTATCATCAAGCCTTGATGTACTCCTCGTCACATCAACATTCAACTGGAGATAATAACTGTGTGGACGTAATGCTTCGATAAATCTTGTATATTTATGTTAGTTATCGACTTGTTGATGTTGTTGTAACACTGGTAAAGCAATGGTCTACTTATCTCTTAGAGTGGACTGACCGACTCCCAGGTCCTTCCTCGGTCAATACTCCTCCCATGCTGACTCCCTGGCCCTTCCTCGGTCAATACTCCTCCCATGCTGACTCCCAGGTCCTTCCTCGGTCAATACTCCTCCCATGTTGACTCCCTGGCCCTTCCTCGGTCAATACTCCTCCCATGCTGACTCCCAGGTCCTTCCTCGGTCAATACTCCTCCCATGCTGACTCCCAGGTCCTTCCTCGGTCAATACTCCTCCCATGCTGACTCCCAGGTCCTTCCTCGGTCAATACTCCTCCCATGCTGACTCCCAGGTCCTTCCTCGGTCAATACTCCTCCCATGCTGACTCCCAGGTCCTTCCTCGGTCAATACTCCTCCCATGCTGAGTCCCAGGTCCTTCCTCGGTCAATACTCCTCCCATGCTGACTCCCAGGTCCTTCCTTGGTCAATACTCCTCCCATGCTGACTCCCAGGTCCTTCCTCGGTCAATACTCCTCCCATGCTGAGTCCCAGGTCCTTCCTCGGTCAATACTCCTCCCATGCTGACTCCCTGGTCCTTCCTCGGTCAATACTCCTCCCATGCTGAGTCCCAGGTCCTTCCTCGGTCAATACTCCTCCCATGCTGAGTCCCAGGTCCTTCCTCGGTCAATACTCCTCCCATGCTGACTCCCAGGTCCTTCCTCGGTCAATACTCCTCCCATGCTGAGTCCCAGGTCCTTCCTCGGTCAATACTCCTCCCATGCTGACTCCCAGGTCTTCCTCGGTCAATACTCCTCCCATGCTGACTCCCAGGTCCTTCCTCGGTCAATACTCCTCCCATGCTGACTCTCAGGCCCTTCCTCGGTCAATACTCCTCCCATGCTGAGTCCCAGGTCCTTCCTCGGTCAATACTCCTCCCATGCTGACTCCCAGGTCTTCCTCGGTCAATACTCCTCCCATGCTGACTCCCAGGTCTTCCTCGGTCAATACTCCTCCCATGCTGACTCCCAGGTCCTTCCTCGGTCAATACTCCTCCCATGCTGACTCCCAGGTCCTTCCTCGGTCAATACTCCTCCCATGCTGACTCCCAGGTCTTCCTCGGTCAATACTCCTCCCATGCTGACTCCCAGGTCTTCCTCGGTCAATACTCCTCCCATGCTGACTCCCAGGTCCTTCATCGGTCAATACTCCTCCCATGCTGACTCCCAGGTCCTTCATCGGTCAATACTCCTCCCATGCTCACTCCCAGGTCCTTCCTCGATCAATACTCCTCCCATGCTGACTCCCAGGCCCCTCCTCGGTCAATACTCCTCCCATGCTGACTCCCAGGTCTTCCTCGGTCAATACTCCTCCCATGGTGACTCCCAGGTCCTTCCTCGGTCAATACTCCTCCCATGCTGGCTCCCTGGCCCTTCCTCGGTCAATTCTCCTCCCATGCTGACTCCCAGGAACTTCCTCGGTCAATACTCCTCCCATGCTGACTCCCAGGTCCTTCCTCGGTCAATACTCCTCTCTTGCTGACTCCCAGGTCCTTCCTCGGTCAATACTCCTCCCATGCTGACTCCCAGGAACTTCCTCGGTCAATACTCCTCCCATGCTGACTCCCAGGTCCTTCCTCGGTCAATACTCCTCTCATGCTGACTCCCAGGTCCTTCCTCGGTCAATACTCCTCCCATGCTGACTCCCAGGAACTTCCTCGGTCAATACTCCTCCCATGCTGACTCCCAGGCTCTTCCTCGGTCAATACTCCTCCCATGCTGACTCTCAGGCCCTTCCTCGGTCAATACTCCTCCCATGCTGACTCCCAGGTCCTTCCTCGGTCAATACTCCTCCCATGCTGACTCCCAGGCCCTTCCTCGGTCAATACTCCTCCCATGTTGACTCCCTGGCCCTTCCTCGGTCAATACCCCTCCCATGCTGACTCCCAGGTCCTTCCTCGGTCAATACTCCTCCCATGCTGACTCCCAGGCCCTTCCTCGGTCAATACTCCTCCCATGCTGACTCCCAGGCCCTTCCTCGGTCAATACTCCTCCCATGCTGACTCCAAGGCCCTTCCTCGGTCAATACTCCTCCCACACTGACTCTTGGACATCATCGGTGTCTCCTCCCACACTGACTCTGGGACATCCTCGGTGTCTCCTCCCACACTGACTCTGGGACATCCTCGGTGTCTCCTCCCACACTGACTCTGGGACATCCTCGGTGTCTCCTCCCACACTGACTCTGGGACATCCTCCGTGTCTCCTCCCACACTGACTCTGGGACATCCTCGGTGTCTCCTCCCACACTGACTCTGGGACATCTTCGGTGTCTCCTTCCACACTGACTCTTGGACATCCTCGGTGTCTCCTCCCACACTGACTCTGGGACATCATCGGTGTCTCCTCCCACACTGACTCTGGGACATCCTCAGTGTCTCCTCCCACACTGACTCTGGGACATCCTCGGTGTCTCCTCCTACACTGACTCTGGGACATCCTCGGTGTCTCCTCCCACACTGACTCTGGGACATCCTCGGTGTCTCTTCCTACACTGACTCTGGGACATCCTCAGTGTCTCCTCCCACACTGACTCTGGGACATCCTCGGTGTCTCCTCCCACACTGACTCTGGGACATCCTCGGTGTCTCCTCCTACACTGACTCTGGGACATCCTCAGTGTCTCCTCCCACACTGACTCTGGGACATCCTCGGTGTCTCCTCCTACACTGACTCTGGGACATCCTCGGTGTCTCCTCCCACACTGACTCTGGGACATCCTCGGTGTCTCCTCCCACACTGATTCTGGGACATCCTCGGTGTCTCCTCCCACACTGACTCTGGGACATCCTCGGTGTCTCCTCCCACACTGACTCTGGGACATCCTCGGTGTCTCCTCCCACACTGACTCTGGGACATCCTCGGTGTCTCCTCCCACACTGACTCTGGGACATCCTCGGTGTCTCCTCCCACACTGACTCTGGGACATCCTCGGTGTCTCCTCCCACACTGACTCTGGGACATCCTCGGTGTCTCCTCCCACACTGACTCTGGGACATCCTCGGTGTCTCCTCCCACACTGACTCTGGGACATCCTCGGTGTCTCCTCCCACACTGACTCTGGGACATCATCGGTGTCTCCTCCCACACTGACTCTGGGACATCATCGGTGTCTCCTTCCACACTGACTCTGGGACATCCTCGGTGTCTCCTCCCACACTGACTCTGGGACATCCTCGGTGTCTCCTCCTACACTGACTCTGGGACATCCTCGGTGTCTCCTCCCACACTGACTCTGGGACATCCTCGGTGTCTCCCCTCACACTGACTCTGGGACATCCTCGGTGTCTCCTCCCACACTGACTCTGGGACATCCTCGGTGTCTCCTCCCACACTGACTCTGGGACATCCTCGGTGTCTCCTCCCACACTGACTCTGGGACATCCTCGGTGTCTCCTCCCACACTGTCTCTGGGACATCCTCGGTGTCTCCTCCCACACTGACTCTGGGACATCCTCGGTGTCTCCCCTCACACTGACTCTGGGACATCCTCGGTGTCTCCTCCCACACTGACTCTGGGACATCCTCGGTGTCTCCTCCCACACTGTCTCTGGGACATCCTCGGTGTCTCCTCCCACACTGACTCTGGGACATCCTCGGTGTCTCCCCTCACACTGACTCTGGGACATCCTCGGTGTCTCCTCCCACACTGACTCTGGGACATCCTCGGTGTCTCCTCCCACACTGACTCTGGGACATCCTCGGTGTCTCCTCCCACACTGTCTCTGGGACATCCTCGGTGTCTCCTCCCACACTGACTCTGGGACATCCTCGGTGTCTCCTCCCACACTGACTCTGGGACATCCTCGGTGTCTCCCCTCACACTGACTCTGGGACATCCTCGGTGTCTCCTCCCACACTGACTCTTGGATATCCTCGGTGTCTCCTCCCACACTGACTCTGGGACATCCTCGGTGTCTCCTCCCACACTGACTCTGGGACATCCTCGGTGTCTCCTCCCATACTGACTCTGGGACATCCTCGGTATCTCCTCCCACACTGACTCTGGGACATCCTCGGTGTCTCCTCCCATACTGACTCTGGGACATCCTCGGTGTCTCCTCCCATACTGACTCTGGGACATCCTCGGTGTCTCCTCCCACACTGACTCTGGGACATCCTCGGTGTCTCCTCCCACACTGACTCTGGGACATCCTCGGTGTCTCCTCCCACACTGACTCTGGGACATCCTCGGTGTCTCCTCCCACACTGACTCTGGGACATCCTCGGTGTCTCCTCCCACACTGACTCTGGGACATCCTCGGTGTCTCCTCCCACACTGACTCTGGGACATCCTCGGTGTCTCCTCCCACACTGACTCTGGGACATCCTCGGTGTCTCCTCCCACACTGACTCTGGGACATCCTCGGTGTCTCCTCCCACACTGACTCTGGGACATCCTCAGTGTCTCCTCCCACACTGACTCTGGGAGAGTACTGACCACGTCTAAGACCTTTATTTACGACTGCCTAATAGGTGTAAGGACTCACGAAATCGTAATAAGACGACAGCAAATAAACTACTGTTGAGGCAGAGATTGTTAAGTCTGAAGAGTTATGTTCACGCTTATTTAATGAGAGTGTTAGAATGTTAGAATGTTAGAATGTTAAGATGTTAGAGTATTAGAATGTTAGAATGTTAGGATGGTAGAGTATTAGAATGTTAGAATGTTAGGATGGTAGAGTATTAGAATGTTAGAATGTTAGAATGTTAAGATGTTATAGTATTAGAATGTTAGGATGTTAGAGTATTAGAATGTTAGAATGTTAGAATGTTAAGATGTTATAGTATTAGAATGTTAGGATGTTAGAGTATTAGAATGTTAGAATGTTAGAATGTTAGGATGTTAGAATGTTAGAATGTTAGGATGTTAGTGTATTAGAATGTTAGAATGTTAGAATGTTAGGATATTAGAATGTTAGATTGTTAGAAAGTTAAGATGTTAGAGTATTAGAATGTTAGGATGTTAGACTATTAGAATGTTAGAATGTTAGAATGTTAGGATGTTAGAATGTTAGAATGTTAGAATGTTAGGATGGTAGAGTATTAAAATGTTAGATAGTTAGAATGTTAAGATGTTAGAGTATTAGAATGTTAGGATGTTAGAGTATTAGAATGTTAGAATGTTAGGATGTTAGAATGTTAGAATGTTAGGATGTTAGTGTATTGGAATGTTAGAATGTTAGGATATTAGAATGTTAGATTGTTAGAATGTTAAGATGTTAGAGTATTAGAATGTTAGGATGTTAGAGTATTAGATGTTAGAATGTTAGGATGTTAGAATGTTAGAATGTTAGGATGTTAGAGTATTAGAATGTTAGAATGTTAGAATGTTAGAATATTGGAATGTTAGAATGTTAGGATGTTAGAATGTTAGGTTGTTAGAATGTTAGGATGTTAGAATGTTAGGATGTTAGGATGTTAGAATGGTAGAATGTTAGGATGTTAGAGTGTTAGAATGTTAGAATGTTAGAATATTAGAATGTTAGGATGTTAGGATGTTAGAATGTTAGGTTGTTAGAATGTTAGGATGTTAGAATGTTAGGATGTTAGGATGTTAGAATGGTAGAATGTTAGGATGTTAGAGTGTTAGAATGTTAGAATGTTAGAATATTAGAATGTTAGGATGTTAGAATGTTAGGATGTTAGGATGTTAGAATGTTAGAATGTTAGGATGTTAGAATATTAGAATGTTAGAATGTTAGGATGTTTGAATGTTAGAATGTTAGGATGTTAGACTGTTAGACTGTTAGAATGTTAGACTGTTAGAATGTTAGAATGTTAGAATGTTAGGATGTTAGAATGTTAGGATGTTAGACTGTTAGAATGTTAGAATGCTAGGATGTTAGAATGTTAGGATGTTAGAATGTTAGGATGTTAGAATGTTAGGATGTTAGACTGTTAGGATGTTAGGATGTTAGAATGTTAGAATTTTAGAATGTTAGACTGTTAGAATGTTAGGATGTTAGAATGTTAGGATGTTAGAATGTTAGAATGTTAGAATGTTAGAATGTTAGGATGTTAGAATGTTAGAATGTTAGAATGTTAGGATGTTAGAATGTTAGGATGTTAGAATGTTAGAATGTTAGAATGTTAGGATGTTAGAATGTTAGGATGTTAGACTGTTAGAATGTTAGAATGTTAGAATGTTAGGATGTTAGAATGTTAGGATGTTAGGATGTTAGAATGTTAGGATGTTAGAGTGTTAGAATGTTTGAATGTTAGGATGTCAGACTGTTAGAATGTTAGGATGTTAGAATGTTAGGATGTTAGAATGTTAGAATGGTAGAATGTTAGGATGTTAGAATGTTAGAATGTTAGAATGTTAGGATGTTAGAGCGTTAAAATGTTAGACTGTTAGAATGTTAGAATGCTAGAATGTTAGGATGTTAGAATGTTAGAATGTTAGAATGTTAGAATGTTTGGATGTTAGACTGTTAGAATGTTAGAATGTAGAATGGTAGAATGTTAGGATGTTAGAATGTTAGGATGTCAGAATGTTAGAATGTTAGGATGTTAGAGAGTTAAAATGTTAGACTGTTAAAATGTTAGAATGCTAGAATGTTAGGATGTTAGAATGTTAGGATATTAGAATGTTAGCATGTTAGAATGTTTGGATGTTAGAGTGTTAGAATATTAGGATGTTAGACTGTTAGATTGTTAGAATGTTAGAATGTTAGGATGTTAGGATGTTAGACTGTTAGAATGTTAGAATTGTAGAATGTTAGGATGTTGGAATGTTAGGAAGTTAGAATGTTAGAAAGTTAGGATGTTAGAATGTTAGAGTGCTAGAATGTTAGGATGTTAGAATGTTAGGATATTAGAATGTTAGAATGTTAGAATGTTTGGATGTTAAGATATTAGAATGTTAGAATGTTAGGATGTTAGAATGTTAAGATGTTAGAATGTTATAATGTTATAATGTTAGAATGTTAGAATGTTAGAATGTTAAGATGTTAGAATGTTATAATGTTAGAATGTTAGGATGTTAGGAGGCTGGGATATTAGAATGTTAGAGTGTTAAGA
>NW_027201484.1:0-10189 GCF_038502225.1 Cherax quadricarinatus
GGAGAAGATAATCAGAAGAAGAGTAATATGCAACACTTGGCTATTTTGTTTCTAAAACGTTTCGCCTACACAGTAGGCTTCTTAGGTCTACACAGTAGGCTTCTTAGGTCTACACAGTAGGCTTCTTAGGTCTACACAGTGGGCTTCTTAGGTCTACACAGTTGGCTTCTTAGGTCTACACAGTGGGCTTCTTAGGTCTACACAGTAGGCTTCTTAGGTCTACACAGTAGGCTTCTTAGGTCTACACAGTGGGCTTCTTAGGTCTACACAGTGGGCTTCTTAGGTCTACACAGTTGGCTTCTTAGGTCTACACAGTGGGCTTCTTAGGTCTACACAGTAGGCTTCTTAGGTCTACACAGTAGGCTTCTTAGGTCTACACAGTGGGCTTCTTAGGTCTACACGGTAGGCTTCTTAGGTCTACACAGTGGGCTTCTTAGGTCTACACAGTAGGCTTCTTAGGTCTACACAGTGGGCTTCTTAGGTCTACACAGTAGGCTTCTTAGGTCTACACAGTAGGCTTCTTAGGTCTACACAGTGGACTTCTTAGGTCTACACAGTAGGCTTCTTAGGTCTACACAGTAGGCTTCTTAGGTCTACACAGTAGGCTTCTAAGGTCTACACAGTGGGCTTCTTAGATCTACACAGTGGGCTTCTTAGGTCTACACAGTGGGCTTCTTAGGTCTACACAGTAGGCTTCTTAGGTCTACACAGTAGGCTTCTTAGGTCTACACAGTGGGCTTCTTAGATCTACACAGTGGGCTTCTTAGGTCTACACAGTGGACTTCTTAGGTCTACACAGTAGGCTTCTTAGGTCTACACAGTAGGCTTCTTAGGTCTACACAGTAGGCTTCTTAGGTCTACACAGTGGGCTTCTTAGATCTACACAGTGGGTTTCTTAGGTCTACACAGTGGGCTTCTTAGGTCTACACAGTAGGCTTCTTAGGTCTACACAGTGGGTTTCTTAGGTCTACACAGTAGGCTTCTTAGGTCTACACAGTGGGCTTCTTAGGTCTACACAGTAGGCTTCTTAGGTCTACACAGTAGGCTTCTTAGGTCTACACAGTGGGCTTCTTAGGTCTACACAGTAGGCTTCTTAGGTCTACACAGTAGGCTTCTTAGGTCTACACAGTGGGCTTCTTAGGTCTACACAGTAGGCTTCTTAGGTCTACACAGTAGGCTTCTTAGGTCTACACAGTGGGCTTCTTAGGTCTACACAGTAGGCTTCTTAGGTCTACACAGTAGGCTTCTTAGGTCTACACAGTGGGCTTCTTAGGTCTACACAGTAGGCTTCTTAGGTCTACACAGTAGGCTTCTTAGGTCTACACAGTAGGCTTCTTAGGTCGAATACAGAGGTGACTAAAATTTTGGGCACAGAAGCACTAGAGCAGTGAGGATGATGTGATAAGTCCATCAGCACTGAAGAAATAATTTTGAGGTGGTCAGTCCCTCCATGGAGATGGACGCTTCTCAAAACTGAGGGACTGACCACCTCAAAACTATTTCTTCAAGGCTTATGGACTGATCACTTTATGTTTACCTCTCCAAGGCTTCTGCGGTCTCCACTTTTAATCACCTTTGTATCTGATCGAAGAAGCCTACTATGTAGGCGAAAATTTTCGGAAATTAAGATACCAAAGTGTTGCACACGTGACATATTCATCGGAAGACGGAATTTCATAAACAACAACCAGCATGGGTTTAGAGATGGTAAATCCTGTCTCTCAAACTGTCAGGGGTGAAAGATTTGGAAGCAGGGGAGGGAGAGAGAAAGAGAGAGAGAGAGAGAGAGAGAGAGAGAGATTCGTGGGCTACACATTCTTGGACTATACTGCATTAAAAGCATGACCAACAACTAGAGTAAAATACAGGGATGACAGGGAAGGTCCTACAGTGGATTAAGGAATGCTTGACGAGAAGCGAGCGAGGAATGATTGTCGAGGAAGAGGAGGCATCATAACGGACACGTGCAGTAGGTGGTGTTCCACAAGGCTCGGTATTAGGTCAGGCACTGTTTCTAGTATGTGTGAGTGACGTGCCAGAACAGATGGAGGCCACAAAACACAAAAGAAGACAAAGAAAGGCTACGAGTGGTTCTGAATAAATTGCAGAATTGGTCAGAGAAGTAGTTACAGGAATTCAACTCCAGGAAAAAAGTAACGAAGTCTGTAAACCAAGTACTGATTCAAGTTCTTCAAATCTCAGTCGCTGAGAAGGACTTAGAGGTGAACACAATACCAAACATATCACCAGAGGAACACATACACCGACTAATCTTTAAAATCATTGAGCGCTTAGCGAATATAAAATTACTTTCGGTAATTTCTACAAATCATTACTCACAACCCTATACCTACCACCATAGTATGCAGCGCCAGCATAAAGCCCTCAACAGGCAAAACATGTTAAAAAATGAAGAAAATACAAAGGTTTGCAAAAAGATTAATCCCATAGCCAAGGACTCTGAGCTTGAAGACATTAGATCAGGACGGTCCAGCTGTAGACTTTCGGGCCAGATGTGACCTACAGGTCTGTTGTGTAGGCAAACGAACACTCATACCAAAGAAAGTCAGTTGAATAGATGCGATAACTTAAAAAGTCCACAATATGCACGACACACTGAGATTCCAGATTCATGTATAGACAAAATAGCATCAGTATGAACATGTGTATAGTAAAGCGAGTCCCACTCAAGCTCAGGCATAAAAAAGTAAGAGACGCGTTCAGTACGTGTGAGGCAACAGTATGATGACCCGCGAAATCGTAATAATACGAATGCAAACAAACCACAAAACGAATGGGGGATCGAACCTATGCCAGGAGAGTCTTAAAACTCACAGGGTAGTCAGCACACTGACCTGTAGGTCTTGGGGCTCACCTGCTAAGGGTTCAACCCCCCATCCCGTTCTGTGGTCAAGGTGATGCCGGACACATACCCTGACTACCAGCTGAGTCAAGCCCAGGAATACAGTGTTCCATAGTTCCTGGTGAACGGCACGAGATGATCAAGGTGGGGGTAACCTTCAATGTCAATATCAGTCAAAACAAACAAGTTTCTTTGTTACTATAAGACAAACTAGAAGACTTTTTAAGTTGCTCTGTTCTACCTACTTATAATTAAGGAAGACACCGCCATACCCGTTATTCAAGATGTCCTCACTTTACATAGTGATGTCCTCACTTTACATAGTGATGTCCTCACTTTATATAGTGATGTCCTCACTTTACATAGTGATGTCCTCACTTTACATAGTGATGTCCTCACTTTATATAGTGATGTCCTCACTTTACATAGTGATGTCCTCACTTTACATAGTGATGTCCTCACTTTACATAGTGATGTCCTCACTTTATATAGTGATGTCCTCACTTTACATGCCCCCTCCCCTCTTTAAATTGGAGATTTTTCTCCACATGTTGGGTAAGGTAAATAACATAATAATGAGTGAAGTGAAGCAGCCGGGGTGTTGGTGGGTCTGTGGCAGATGCTGAAAATAAAGCAGAATGAGGGAAGTATAATGGGGGTGACACTTGTGTATTGGTGAGAGGCAGGGTTTTTTGTGCGGGTGTGAAGCTCAGTCTTGTTTATGAGTGTGAAGCTCAGTCTTGTTTATAAGTGTGAAGCTCAGTCTTGTTTATAAGTGTGAAGCTCAGTCTTGTTTATAAGTGTGAAGCTCAGTCTTGTTTATAAGTGTGAAGCTCAGTCTTGTTTATAAGTGTGAAGCTCAGTCTTGTTTATAAGTGTGAAGCTCAGTCTTGTTTATAAGTGTGAAGCTCAGTCTTGTTTATAAGTGTGAAGCTCAGTCTTGGAATGAAGAAACAAGTGTGAAGTTAGATCACTGTTGTACTAACAATATAGGGAAGATAAAGAAGTTAACAAAGCACATAATCATATAGTAGTATAAGAGTACTGTAAATCCGGTTAAATGAGCTGTTAATTAAAGCGGCCGTGGGAGACAACTGGACCATGATAAATTTATTATGAAAATTATACCATTCTACGGGATTACTAGTTTTGTTTACACTGAACGTGTTATAAAACACACACACACACACACACACACACACACACACACACACACACACACACACACACACACACACACACACACACACACACACACACACACACAGTGACCATGTGGTTCTGAGCTACGGATAGTAGAGTTACAAGTGGAGAGGGAAGCAGGAAGGGCAGGACGAAGGAAGCCAAACTACAAGAGAGGGACTACACAAGAATGAAGAATTTCTTCTACGGAGTTCAGTGGGACAGAGAACTGACAGGAAAGTCAGTAAATGACATGATGGAATATGTGACAACAATGTGCAAGGAATCTGAGGAGAGGTTTTTATCCAAGCGTAACAGAATTAACGAGAAAGGCAGGGTAAACCCTTGGTTCACTCAAAGGTGTAGAGGGGCCAAAACCAAGTGTGCTAGAGAATGGAAGAAGTATAGAAGGCAAAAGACCCAGGAGAATGAGGAGAGCAGTCTAGAGCCAGAAATGAACAGGTAAGAAGGGAAGCCCAACGACAATATGAAAATAACATAGCAGCGAAAGCTAGATCTGATCCGAAGCTGTTGTACAGCCACTTCAGGAGGAAAACAACAGTCAAGGACCAGGTAATCAGGCTGAGGAAGGATGGAGGGGAGATCATAAGAAATGACCACGAAGTTTGAGGAGCTTAACATAAGATTCAAAGATGTGTTCACTGAGACAGAAAGGACTCCAGAAAGACGGAGAGGTGGGGTACACCATCAAGTGCTGGACACAATACATACAACCGAGAAAGAAGTGAAGAGGCTGCTAAGCGAGCTAGATACCTCAAAGGAGATGGGGCCGGATAACATCTCTCCATGAGTCTTGAGAGAGGGAGCAGAGGTGCTATGTGTACCACTAACAACAATCTTCAACACATCTATCGAAACAGGACGACTACCTGAGATATGGAAGACAGCAAATGTAGTCCAGTTTTTAAAAAGGAGACAGACACGAAGCATTAAACTACAGACCAGTGTTACTGACATGTATGCAAAGTCATGGAGAAGGTTATCAGGAGAAGAGTGGTGGAGCACCTAAAAAGGAATGAACTTATCAACGACAACCAGCACGATTTCTGGGTTGGGAAATCCTGTGTCACAAACCTATTGGAGTTCTCTGACAGGGTGACAGCAGTAAGACAAGAGAGGGGTGGGTAGATTGCATTTTCTTGGACTGTAAGAAGGCCTATGACACAGTTCCACACAAGAGATTAGTGCAAAAGCTGGAGGACCAGGCAGGGATAACAGGGAAGGCAGTGCAGTGGATCAGGGAATACCTGTCGGGAAGACAACAGCGATTCATGGTACGTGGCGAGGTGTCAGAGTGGACGCCTGTGACGAGCGGGGTTCCATAAGGGTTAGTCTTAGGACCAGTGCTGTTTCTGACATATGTAAAAGACATGACGGAAGGAATAGACTCAGAAATGTCCCTGTTTACAGATGATGTGAAGTTGATGAGAAGAATTCAATCGGACATGGACCAGGAATAACTATAAAGAGATCTGGACAGGCTGCAGGCCTGGTCCAGAAACTGGCTCTTGGAGTTCAACCCCACCAAGTGCAAAGTCATGAAGATTGGTGAAGGGCAAAGAAGATCGCAGTCGGAGTACAGTCTAGGGGGATCAGAGACTACAAACCTCACTCATGGAAAAGAATCTTGGGGTGAGTATAAAACCAGGCACATCTCCTGAGACGCACATCAGCAAAATAACTGCTGCAGCATACGAGCGCCTAGCTAACCTAAGAATAGCATTCCGACATTTCATTAAGGAATCGTTCAGAACACTGTACACCGTGTACGTTAGGCCTGTATTGGAGTATGCAGCGCCAGTTTGGAACCCACACCTAGCCATGCACCTAGCCTAAGGGAAATTTCTTACGAGGAGAGGTTAAGGGAAATCGACCTGACGACACTGAGGGACAGGAGAGATAGGGGAGATATGATAACGACATATAAAATACTTAGAGGAATCGACAGGGTGGATAGAGACAGGATGTTCCAGAGATGGGATACAGCAACAAGGGGTCACAGTTGGAAATTGAAGACTCAGATGAACCACACTGATGTTAGGAAGTATTTGTCAAGAAGTGGAATAGTCTGGGAAGTGATGTAGTGGAGGTAGGATCCATACATAATAATAATAATAATTTTATTTCAGGATGATACATGTTTGTACAAAGTATAACAATTGGGTTTACAGGCCAAAAGCCCCTTTATATTGCAGATGATATCGGGCAAACTTAAGACTAACTTAAGATTAATAAGACAATAACTGTGCAGTAATTGTATATATAGTTATTAGGTGAGTTACAGTGAACACAAGAAAACTGAATATTATATTAGTTCATGTTATATGGTTTTAATAAGTTTGATAGAGAAGAATTAAAACTTTGATTATTAACCTAAGTGGTCACAGTGGAATAATTAACATTACATTTGAGATGATTACAGATGTTGAGAGTAATTATATATTGATTATAATGACTTACCTATGTTCATGATATTGACCAAATGCACGTATAGGTTTTTTACATATTTATTTGTGATGGGCTGGGATAGGTTAGGGACAAACGGTGTTTTTTTAATTGTAGTTTGAAAAATGTTAGCCGAGTCAGCGGTTCTGGAGATTTCTGGCAGTGTTCCAGATTTTGAGCCCTTTTATGTACATTGAGTTTTTAAAAAGATTTAGCCTGACACTGGGAATGCCATAGAGATTTTTGTGCCTAGTATTGTGTCTATGGGTCCTGTTGCAACTGTCAAGAAAGAGCTTCAGGTCAGAATTTATACTGGAACTGTTTCTGTAAATGTAGTTTGCGCAGTAGTACGAGTGGAGGTTTGTATAGTAAGTTTAGGCCTTTGAAAATCGGGGGGGGGGGACGGGTATTGTCTAGCTGTGTCTTGCTTTAAGAAGAGGTATGATAGAGCTCATGGAGCAGGAGTAGTGACCTAGTAGCGGCCAGTGAAGAGGCTGTGACTTGACCCCTGCAACCACAATTAGGTGAGCACAACTAGGTGAGTGCACACACACATGTGAGTATTGACACAAAAACTCATTTACAACAAACGTATTACGAAGAATTTGCCATCTTTTTCGTTCTATTTATGGCAGCATCAAGAGGGTTATATTTGATACTGCAGTTAATTTGTTTTAGCAAAAAAAAAAATCGGTAACCGTTGTAACCAGACACGATAGGCACACACACACACACATACACATACACACACACACACACACACACACACACACACACACACACACACACACACACACACACACACACACACACACACACACACACACACACACACACACACACACACACAGGGAGGCAGAGAAAAGGTTTGTTCCCAAGGGCAATAGAAATAATGGGAAGACCAAAGCGAGTCCTTGGTTTACCCGAAGGTGAAAATAAATGGTATAAAATACCGACACAATGGTAACATAAACACATATGCAGTTTAATGTGATCCTTTATTGAAAACGTTTCGCCTACACAGTGGGCTTTTCCAAGTCACAAACAATACTATAAATACTCACGTACCTTCCACCCCAGGTAGATCTGTTTGTGACTTGAAAAAGCCCACTGTGTGGGCGAAACGTTGTCAATAAAGGATCACATTAAACTGCATATGTGTTTATGTTTCCATTACCTGAAGGTGTAGGGAGGCAAAAACTAAGTGCAACAGAGAATGGAAAAGATACAGGAGGCAAAGGACCCAGGAAATTAGAGAGAGTAGTCGAAAAGCCAGAAACGAGTATGCACAGATAAGGAGGGAGGCCCAGCGACAATACGAAAACGACATAACATCGAAAACCAAATCTGACCCAAAACTGCTGTATAACCACATTAGGAGAAGGACAACAGTCAAAGACCAGGTGATCAGGCTGAGGAAAGAAAGTGGGGAACTCACCAGAAGCGATCAAGAGGTATGTGAGGAGCTCAACAAGAGATTTAAGGAATTATTTACAGTGGAGACAGGAAGGCCTCTGGGTGGACAGAACAGAGGGGGACGCCAACAAGGAATATACCAACAAGTGTTAGATGACATACACACAACTGAGGACGAGGTGAAGAAGCTGCTATGGAACCTTGATACCTCAAAGGTAATGGGACCAGACAACATCTCCCCATGGGTCCTTAGAGAGGGAGCAGAAATGCTGTATGTGCCACTAGGCACAATCTTCAATACATCCCTTGAAACTGGGCAACTACCTGAGGTATGGAAGACGGCAAATGTAATACCCATATTTAAAAAAGGAGACAGAAAAGAGGCACTAAACTATAGACCAGTGTCACTGACGTGCATAGTATGCAAAGTAATGGAGATGATTATCAGGAGGAGAGTGGTGGAGCACCTGGAATGGAACAAGAGTATAAACGCCAACCAGCACGGTTTTATGAAAGGCAAATCCTGTGTCACAAACCTACTGAAGTTTTATAATAAAGTAACTGATGTAAGAGACGAGAGAGAGGGGTGGGTTGATTGCATCTTCTTAGACTGCAAGAAGGTCTTCGGCACAGTTCCTCACAGGAGATTAGTGCAGAAGCTAGAGCATCAGGCGCATGTAACAGGAAGGGTGCTGCAGTGGATCAGAGAATACCTGACAGGGAGACAACAACGAGTCATGGTGCGTGATGAGGTATCACAGTGGGCACCCGTGACGAGCGGGGTCCCACAGGGGTCGGTCCTAGGACCAGTGCTATTTCTGGTATGTGTGAATGACATGATGGAAGGGTTAGACTCAGAAGTGTCCCTGTTCGCAAATGATGTGAAGTTAATGAGGAGAATTAAATCTGATGAGGATCAGGTAGGACTCCAAAGAGACCTGGACAGGCTGGACATCTGGTCCAGCAACTGGCTTCTCGAATTTAATCCCGTCAAATGCAAAGTCATGAAGATCGGGGAAGGGCAAAGAAGACCGCAGACGGAGTATAGGCTAGGTGGCCAAAGACTGCAAACCTCACTCAAGGAGAAAGATCTTGGGGTGAGTATAACACCGAGCAAGTCTCCGGAAGCACACATTAACCAGATAACTGCTGCAGCATATGGGCGCCTGGCAAACCTGATAATAGCGTTGCGATACCTTAGTAAGGAATCGTTCAAGACACTGTACACCGTGTACGTCAGGCGCATATTGGAGTATGCAACACCTGTTTGGAACCCGCACTTGAACAAGCACGTCAAGAAATTAGAGAACGTGCAAAGGTTTGCGACAATGTTAGTTCCAGAGCTAAGGGAAATGTCCTACGAAGAAAGGTTGAGGGAAATGGGCCTGACGACACTGGAGGACAGGAGGGTTAGAGAAAACATGATAACAACATACAAAATACTGCGTGGAATAGACAAGGTGGACAGAGACAGGATGTTCCAGAGATGGGACACAGAAACAAGGGGTCACAGTTGGAAGTTGAAGACCCAGATGAGTCAAAGGGATGTTAGGAAGTATTTCTTCAGTCATAGAGTAGTCAGGAAGTGGAATAGCCGGCCCTAGCAAGTGAGGTAGTGGAGGCAGTGTTGTGTATTGTTCCAGTCTCGGTAGTGTGCATTTTTTACTTCTTTCTAGACAGCAATGTTAGTCAGGCATTAATGAAGGATAAGTAAAAAAAAAACAATACTGAGAATACCCAAGAAAAAAAATCGAAATAGTGGATTCATATAAGATTAAATTTAGATTTAGAACTTGATCACTCAACATATTCCAGAGTTCATTATTTATTTGTAGCCGTTGAGCCCCAACTCTGGACGAGAGTTACTAGTGGTACTTTATTACAGGATTACTCTTACAAATTACTGGGTACAGGTGGTTCAGGTAGCCGAACAGGTTACAAACATGTTACAAATAGGTTTCAAACAGGTTACAAACAGGTTACAAGCTTTGTTAATGATAATGACTCTTTTAATACCGGATATTTGCATGGACTCAGTTGTTTAATGAATATGTTGAAGTAGATTATTTTATAAATATAACTGTGTGAAGATGTCACTCATAATTATGGCTCGATTATTACTGGTAATGAGAATAATTGTGATTATGTTTGGTCATAGAGGATGCAATTACACACACACACACACACACACACACATACATACACACACACACACACACACACACACACACACACACACCCACACACACACACACACACACA
>NW_027201485.1:0-10185 GCF_038502225.1 Cherax quadricarinatus
TCCCTGTGTAAGCAAAAGACTCGGCAGGAGATGCAACATTCCCCCAATGAAAAGCAGAGGCGCCACGAGATAATACAATAAGTGTCTGGGGCCCAAGGCTGTTCAACTGCCTCCCAGCATACATAAGTGGGGTTACCAATAGACCCCCTGACTGGGCTGTGATTCGTACGTCAATTTGCGTGCTGCCAGCAGTAACAGCCTGGTTGATCAGACTGATCCACAACGAGGTCTAGTCTCAGACCGAGCCGCGGGGGCGTTGACCCCCCGAAACCCTCTCCAGGTAGAGTGCAGGTAAGTTTTAAATTATTTATTTCAATAACTTCCGTAAACAAAAATTCGACCATAGACACACAAAACTTATTTCAAAATGCATTTCTGAAAAGTTGCCAAATGTATAAATAGGTGTACAGGAACATTACAGATTATGGTGAAGTTACAGCTGTATCTTGTACAACGACCTTGGCTCCTTCAGGTCCTCTCCTGCAGAGGAGATGGAAGACGTAGGTTCTTTCCCTACAATGGAGGCGAATGTAAATCCTTCCCAAGGAGAGAAAGTGGATGAAAATGGTCGTTGATCTTTGAGCCTGGAAGCTAGTGTTCACTTCTTTACTCTCGATGAACCAGTTGTCTACAATACATAATAACGTGATGGAGAAACACTGCAGCAGACCTGATAGTCGCCCAACACCAGAGAAACAGGTAGACTCGGCGGGTGGGTCGCAATCCAGGTCTTCATGAGGTGACTCGGCTAGCACTGAAGGTTGAGGGAGGCACTCTTGTGGCTGGTCTTCATGAGGTGACTCGGCTAGCACTGAAGGTTGAGGGAGGCACTCCTGTGGCTGGTCTTCATGAGGTGACTCGGCTAGCACTGAAGGTTGAGGGAGGCACTCCTGTGGCTGGTCAGAGATCCTTTAAGTAGTAGCACCTTCATATTCTCAATTACAGAATTTCGGTACCCCACGAAGGGTCTTCTATAAAAAAGTTAAAGTTCCAGCAACCAGTCCTAAAATAATTATTAATAAGTTTTTTATTGAAATATAGAGCCTGTCAAGCATTGCTAAGATACAAGATTAATTAAAAAAAGCGACAACACCAACAACAAAATGTGTTAAGGGAACGAATGCCACCTGAGGATGAAAGTCCATCTCGAACTTGTCACAAAAAAGGTGTCTCAAGCCATGACTTGTAATCGAAGACGTTGGAACAGAGAGTGATGGCCCAACCTTGGGACAGCCAAGATTCAATGTGTAATCCGCGAGGTGTTGCTCCAACTTAGCTTTGCGCTTGTAAATCTCGGAACAATAAGGGCATAGATGAATGCTGCTTTTCCTTCGTTCTTTTTTAAGGGGGGGGGAGAGGCAATTAACTCCTGATCCTGCTTTTTTGACTCCTGGCTGCTTGAATGATGAGTTACTGTGTCCCTCAAACTAGCGTTTGTGAAATTCTTGAAACAGTAAGGAAACTGCTATTCTGCGGTACTAACTTCCTCCTTTCTTGGTGTGACAGCTGGGTGCCCAAAAGGTAAATTGTTGGACGTTAACGTAACATCTTTCTGGATCTTGCCAACTTGTTTTCACTTCTGGCGAAAACAAGTTGGTGAGGGGCTCTTGATTTAGGGAATTGGATCTGTGCTCCAGTTCCCCGAATTAAGCCTGAATGCCTTCCACATCCCCCCCCTCAGGTGCTGTATAATCCTCCGGGTTTAGCGCTTCCCCTTGATTATAATAATAATCTATTTGAAAGACTTGTTGCAATGAGGACATTGATGAACTTTCGGGGCTCTACGTTCCTGAGCAGGTACCTCTTCAACTGGGACAGGCCCAAGACTGTTCAACTGCCCAGCAGCACACATAAGGGGGATTACCAATATACCTTTTTTCTATCTTAAATAGGCAGCTGGACAAACACCTAAAGTCTGTAGCTGACCAGCTGGGCTGTGATTCGTACGTTGGTCTGCGTGCGGCCAGCAGAAACACTGCTTGGTGAGGCCCTGATCCACTTCGGGGTATTCTCCAGGTATAGATTCTCAGTAACATTACGTATCTGACTGCTTATGCGAAAGTACACTGACAATCGGTAAAATAAACTAAGCATATTTTAGAACATTTATTTCAGTAATTTCCATACAAAAATGAAGAAATTTCAACTGTGTAAAATGCACTTCAGGAAAGTTGTTAAATGTAAAACTAAGTGTGCAAGAACATTACAGAATACTATGAAGCTACAACACCGTCTTGCCCAACGTCCTCGGCGCCTTCGTTGAGATCCTCCTCAGCAGAGAAGGAAAACGAAGGTTCTTAACCATCTGGGGCAGCCCTTGTGGCTTAGCGCTTCTTTTTGATTATAATAATAATTAACCATCTGGAGAGACGAAACCGGCTGTCCATCCTTCAGCCCTGAAGCTAGTGTTCAGTTTTTAACTCTCATTGCACATATTGTCTAAAATCTATAATAATATGATAGAGAAACACTGCAGCTGACGTGATGATCGTCCTGTAACAGAGGTACATGTAGGTTCGGCAGGGATGCCGTGACCTGGTTCGTCCATGAGGTCATATGTCTAGCACCGGAGGTAGAGGAAGGCACTACTGTGGGTGGTGACAGAGATCCTTTAAGAGGTACCACAACCATATTCTGAATTACGGTGTATTGGTACCTCAGCAAGGTTCTTCTGTAAAAAAAAAATCATAAGATTAAGCAGTAATAAAAAAATTACGAAAAACTTAAGTTATTTATTGAAATAAAAATCTGCCAACCATTGCTAATGTACAGGATTTAGGAAGGTGGTAACAAATTGTGTTAAGGGAACAAATGCCACTTACCTAAGGATGGGAGTTCATCTCGGACTTGTGAGAAAGAAGGTGTCCGTCAAGCCATGACTTGTACTGGAAGACCTTTGAGCAGCGAGGACACTGATGTCCACGCTTTGGACAGCCAAGATTCAATGTGTAATCAGCAAGGTGTTGCTCCAACTTAGCTTTCCGCTTGTAAATCTCGGAGCAATAGGGGCACTGATGAATGCTAATTTTCCTTCGCTTTTTGGGAGGCAGGTCAAATGACTCCTGATCCTGGATTTTAGACTCCTGGCTGTTTGAACGGTGAGTGTGTCACTTAAATCACTGTGTGTTTGTAAAGTTCTTGGAACAAAGAGGTAACTGCCGTTCTCCAGCACAAACTTCCTTTTTCCGTTGTGTGACAGCTGGGTGTTCTTTAGGTAAATTCTTAGACGTTGCTGTAACATCTTTCTGGATCTCACCAATTTGTTTGTTCTTGTGGGTGAGAAAGTCTCTCTCAAGCCTACTTTTATATCTGAAAGCCTTGTTGCAATGTGGACACTGGTGAGCCTTCGGGGTTCCACGTTTCCGAGCAGGTACCTTGCCATTGGGAAAGCTTGCCCGAGGATGGCAGCTGAACAAGTGATTCGCAAAATTGGCTTCGTAAGGGTAAAAGTTGCAGCAATTAGGACACTGATGCAGCTGATGTCCTCGGCGCCCAACGGTTTTCAAGTTTTTCCCTCTTCGTGTGGAACATAAAATGCAAGATGTGTTCTTTCAATTGTCGGAGTTCAGCTTGCTGCTTCTGTGTTTGGACTTCATTCTGTAAAACACGTTCCAATTCTTCATCATCGACGCGAGTCTCGTCACTGGCTTAGTATTCGTTGGGTAAATAATCACAAAACATATCCATCAAGCGACAGCTTTAATCGACCTCCATTAGATCCATGTCTGGAACACTGTGGTTCGTATATGAGACTGACGAACTTAGCACTAATGAGACGCGAGTACGAACGAACGAACGAAAGTTCAGGTAAGATCCCAAATGGGATGAGCGGGGAAGACGGGACAGACGAAGAATAGTGCTGGAGAGGAGTGTTCTTAGTCGTAGAAATAGAGCCAGGGCTTAACCCAGCAGCAAAGGCGATCGTGGGACAGATATTGAAAAGAGAAATTCCGGTTCTTCTGTTGGGACTCCGGTGGGGTGAGCTGGGAGTAAGGGACTTGCGACGTTTAGAGCTAGAGAGGAGTGCAGAACTGAGTCATGTCTTAACCCAAAAAAGCTAAGGCGAACGTGGGTCAGAGAATGGTACCTGTCTTAGAAGGTACCTGTCAGCGGATCCAAGGTTATTTGTAAGTAGGGTTAGGAGCAGGATCATGCAAGGAGTAGAAAAGGTTGTGTTGGTTTGTGGGTCTGCGAATGTCTTCGTCAAGGAGAGAGGTCCAGTAGTCATGTCGTGTCTCAAGTTTGTCTATCTGTCTGTCACTGAGCCTCTTCCAGTACAGATTCAGCGCAGGGACGTCTAACTGGGCATGGAGAGACTCGCTTGTGGCGAAGTCCTCCCATCTGACATCAAGCACCCAGCGCAGCGCCTTGTTCTGGACACGCTGCAGTTTAAGTAAGTTTGTTTTTGCTGCAAGAGAGAGGGCTAGAGGAGAGTAAGTTATCAGAGGACGTATTAGGGATTTGTAGAGGTGTAGTTTGGTGCGTTGAGAGGCATGTTTCAGCTTGTAGAGGCCCGCAAGGGCCTTACTAGCTATTGCATGCCTTGAGTGAATGTGTCCGTGTAAACGAAGAAGGTAGTCAAGATTAACGCCAAGGACAGTGACAGATTGTGTGATAGGGAAGTAAGTGCGGGTGTCAGCTGTTCTGAGTTCGACAGGTAATGGAGGATCACGTTTCCTGTAGTTAAAATACGTAATGCTGGATTTTGCTGCATTGGTTTTGATCCTCCATTTTTGTTCCCAGATGGCTATCCTGTCAACCTCATTTTGTGTTTTGTGTGTGTGTGTATCTATATTGGCATGAGTGATAAGTTGTGTAATGTCGTCTGCATAGGCTAGTGTGATGGAGTTGTGGTATATAGGTGTTGGAATGTCGTTAGAACACCTATATACCACAACTCCATCACACTAGCCTATGCAGACGACATTACACAACGCGAGTCACCAGACGTTGCCTTATATATGAGGTGAGTTCAGGTCATTCAGTCAGGCGCAGTCAGATGTTCTCAAGTGTGATGTGTCGAACATCAGAATGGAGGTACACTGCACCAGGGCTACTGGAGTATATAAGGCATGCTCTTTCAGATGATAATGGCATCGTTCTCCATATTGAAGTGAAAGATAGAGAAATGCCTTCTGAATGCAACATGCAGGATTATAAACTATTCCACACTGATAGGGTCAACAGGAAGGGTGATGGAATGGCGATGTATGTCAGAGAAAATTTAAATTGTCTTAGACATGATATAAGATTAGAAACATCGAACACAGAATCTGTTTGGCCACAGTTTCTCGAGGGACGTGACAAATTAATTTTGGGTGTGATTTATAAGCCCCCAAACCTTGACAGGGAGGGCAGTAAGCTGTTATGGGACGAAATTCATTAGGCGTCTAAATATGAAAATGTTGTGATAATGGGAGATTTTAACTTGAGAAAAATTGATTGGAACAATATGACAGGAAATTTTGAGTCTAGTGACTTTCTTGATACGGTTCAGGATTGCTTTTTAGAACAGGTTGTGACAGAACCAACTAGAGGAAACAATCTGCTTGACTTGGTTCTTGACAACAAAGATTCACTAATTAATAATCTTGGGGTTAATGATGAGCTTGGGGAAAGCGAACACAAATCACTTAGTTTCAATATATCATGGAATTACCCAGATAACTGCAATCAAATCTCTGTCCCAGATTAACGCTTGGCCGACTTCATGGGGCTGAAAAATTACCTGGGTAGGCAAAAAGGGTATTTCATTGATGTCAGCTATGGTCTGTATACCTTGTACATGTACTTGTAGAATTAAAGATATTAATTATCATTATTAAATTATGAATACCTTCACATCGCATGATCTCTATACGCTGGAATAATGATGTACACTGAAGGCCACTTCCAAGGCTGGCGAAATTGCAGACCTGTAGAAGATAGAGAATTTTCACTGTACGTATAAGTGCTATTAAGCTCCTAAATCTCTCGGAATGGTGGAAGACTTGTACTCCTTGGAACACACGTTAGAAAGATTTTTGTAACATGGAAAATTCTAGGACTAGCCCCAAATCATCACACCGAAATCACTTCCTACGAAAGCAGAAGACTAGGAAGACGGTGCAACGTTCCCCTCCCCTCAATTCCGAAGGAGAAGCAAAGGTTCCTTGAGTACGCTAATGCACAACATAATGTGTCACAGGCCCAAGACTGTTCATCTCCCTAGCAGCATACATAAGGGGGATTATCTGTAGACCCTTCTCTATTATAGAGGGAGCCGGATAGACCACCTAAAGTCTGTATCTGAGCAGCTAGAATGTGGTACGTACGTCAGTCTGCGTGCAGCTTTGAGAAACAGACTGGTTAATGAGGCCCTGATCCACATCGGGGTATTCTCAAGATATAGATTGGAAGGTAGTAAATTCTTAGTGACAGATTACGTGTCTGACTGCTTATGCAAAAGTAATCTGATAATCGGTAAAATAAACTAGGCATGTTTTTGAAAATTTATTTCAGTAACTTCCATATATAAATTAATTTTAAATGTTTAAAATGCACTTTAGAAAAGTTGTCAAATGTAAAAATAGGTGTACATGAACATTTCAGATTACGGTGAAGCTACAAGAGCATCTTGTCCAACGTCCTTGGCGCATTTGTTCAGATCCTTCCCAGCAGAGATAGAAAACCTATGTTCTTTCCCAGCAAGAGAAACGAAACCGGTCGTCCATTGTCTACAATCCATAATAAGGTGAAGGAGAAACACTGCTGCAGATGTGATGATCGTCCTGCACCAGAGATACAGGTAGGTTCGGTGGGATCTTCTGTAAAAAAAAAAAAAGAAAAAAGTTTAACCAGTGAAAAAATAATATGAATAATGAAAGTTATTTTTTGAAATAAAAATGCACGTCAACCATTGCTAATGTACAAGGTTAATTCTGGAAGGCGGAAACAAAAATTAGTTAAGGGAACAAATGCCACTTACCTAAGGATGGGAGTTCATCTCCGACTTGTGAGAAAGGAGGTGTCCGTCAAGCCATGACTTGTACTGGAAGACCTTGGAGCAGCGAGGACACTGATGGCCACGCTTTGGACACCCAAGATTCGGTGTGTAATCCGCGAGGTGTTGCTCCAACTTGCCTCTCTGCTTGTAAACCTCGGAGCAATAAGGGCATTGATAAGTGCTAATTTTCCTTTGCTTTTTGGGAGGCAAAGGAACTGACTCCTGGCTGTCCGAACTGTGAGTTAGTGTTCGTCCTGTAGAGCACTGTTTGTTTGTAAAATTCTTGGAACAAAGAGGAAACTGCCGTTCTCTAACACAAACTTTCTGCTTTCTTGGAGTGACACTTGGGTGTCCTTTAGGTAAATTCTTAGACGTTGCGGTAACATTTTCCTGGATCTTGCCAACTTGTTTGCTCTTGTGGGTGAGAAGGTGTCTATCGATCCTACTCTTATAATTGAAAGACTTGTTGCAATGAGGACAGTGGTGAACCTTCGAGGCTCTACGTTTCCGAGCAGGTACCTTGTCATCCGGAGCGCTTACATGAGGATGGCAGCTGATTAAGTGCTTCGCAAAATGTATTTCGTAGGCGTAAATGTTGAAGCAATTAGGACATTGATGCAGCTGATGGCCCAGGCGCCCCATGGTTTTCAAGTTTTTCCCTGTTCGTGTGGAACATAAATTGCTAGATGTCATGGTTTTTTGTGATTGGTCATGGTTTTCCACATTCGGCTGTCGGAGTTCAGATTGTTTGTAATGTGTTTTGACTTCATTCTGTAAAACGCGTTCCAATTCTTCATGGTCGACTTGATTCTTGTAACTGGCTGAGGATTCGTTGAGTACCTTGTCATCCGGAGCGCTTACATGAGGATGGCAGCTGATTAAGTGCTTCGCAAAATGTTTTTCGTAGGCGTAAATGTTGTAGCAATTAGGACATTGATGCAGCTGATGGCCCAGGCGCCCCATGGTTTTCAAGTTTTTCCCTGTTCGTGTGGAACATAAATTGCTAGATGTCATGGTTTTTTGTGATTGGTCATGGTTTTCCACATTCGGCTGTCGGAGTTCAGATTGTTTGTAATGTGTTTTGACTTCATTCTGTAAAACGCGTTCCAATTCTTCATGGTCGACTTGATTCTTGTAACTGGCTGAGGATTCGTTGAGTACCTTGTCATCCGGAGCGCTTACATGAGGATGGCAGCTGATTAAGTGCTTCGCAAAATGTTTTTCGTAGGCGTAAATGTTGTAGCAATTAGGACATTGATGCAGCTGATGGCCCAGGCGCCCCATGGTTTTCAAGTTTTTCCCTGTTCGTGTGGAACATAAATTGCTAGATGTCATGGTTTTTTGTGATTGGTCATGGTTTTCCACATTCGGCTGTCGGAGTTCAGATTGTTTGTAATGTGTTTTGACTTCATTCTGTAAAACGCGTTCCAATTCTTCATGGTCGACTTGATTCTTGTAACTGGCTGAGGATTCGTTGAGTACCTTGTCATCCGGAGCGCTTACATGAGGATGGCAGCTGATTAAGTGCTTCGCAAAATGTATTTCGTAGGCGTAAATGTTGTAGCAATTAGGACATTGATGCAGCTGATGGCCCAGGCGCCCCATGGTTTTCAAGTTTTTCCCTGTTCGTGTGGAACATAAATTGCTAGATGTCATGTTTTTTTGTGATTGGTCATGGTTTTCCACATTCGGTTGTCGGAGTTCAGATTGTTTGTAATGTGTTTGGACTTCATTCTGTAAAACGCGTTCCAATTCTTCATGGTCGACTTGATTCTTGTAACTGGCTGAGGATTCGTTGAGTAAATAATCACAAAACACATCCATTAAGCTACAGTTTAAATCGACCTCCATTAGATCCATATCTGGAAAGCACTGGCTAGTAGACGAGACTGACGAACTAAGCACTAGTGATAAGGAGCGAGTCGCGAGAGGTTCGCTTATATAAGAGGCGAGATCAGGTCATCCGGTCAGGTGCAATAGGAGGTACTCAAGTGTGATGAGGTGTCGACGATCGGAATGGAGGAACACTGCACTGGGCCTACTGGAGTATAAAAGGCATGCTCTTCCTGTTGACAATGGCGCCGACCTTGCTTGACGAATGTCTGAAGAGTCCTCCATATTGAAGAAATAATAAATACGTTGCCCATTATCGCTTTGTACTGCAGTGTTTCTACATTTGACTTGGAGACAGCGTGAATGACTGTGAACCATTGTATCATCCGATACAGGCAAGACAAGGAGGGCAGCAGGATCGATGCAACTTTAGCGAAACAATTCATCATCTGCGAGGTTCTCCATATTTAAAAGAACTCTACAGTTACTCTTCCACTCGTGTTTGATATGCTGTAATCTTCATAACGTTCTACAGCCATTCTCCCTTTGTTACAAGACCAACTTTTCATTTGATTGAAAAGTAGCAAATCTATCCCATATAGCAAAACTTCCAATGAACCAAGTACCTCAGATATACTGAATCTCTATACTTGTTGGGGTCATCTTCTATTTAGAAGTCACAAGTCACGTTCACGTGTGACCACCTTACATCCATATTGGCTAAGCATTTATAACCCCAAGCGAGTCAAGAGCTACGAGGCCTTGAACAGCACTTTTATTTCATTCATTTTCTTATGTGTACATATTATCTTTGATTCACATGAATTATTTATATATTTAATTTTTCATTATCTGCTTCAGGTAGAATTATATTCGTGTTTAATTATTTTGTGTTTCGCATGTTATTAAGAAATTTATCTGTTATCATTGATTTTCCTGCATTTTGTTTCCATAAGACGGAATCATTCCCATCAAATATTATTTGAGCGTCTTACAGTGCCGTTGCATCTTCACAGTTCTCTGTAGAACGCAGGCAAAAAAGATTCATGGTAATATACACTTAGAAAATCCTAGAGGGACTAGTCCTAAATGTGGATAGGAAAATCACTCCCTACGAAAGCAAGTTGCTTGGCAGAACATGCAACATCCCTCAAATGAAAAGCAGGATAGCCACGAGAACGCTAAGAATCAATACAATAAGTGTCAAGGGCCCAAGATTATTCAACTCCTCCCAGCATTCATAAGGGGGATTATCGACTGACCACTGGCTGTATTTAAGAAGGCGCTGGAGAGACCTAAAGTCGGTTCCTGACCAGCCAGGCTCTGGCACAAACGTCGGTTTACATGCGCGCAGTAGTAACACCTGG
>NW_027201486.1:0-10172 GCF_038502225.1 Cherax quadricarinatus
CTCCCTCATAATCTCCTCTTCTCACATCTTTTCATATATTCCATCTCTTGGTCCCCGAGTCTTCCTGTACAAATGATTTCAAATCCATTAGCGACTATTTTATTGGTTTGTTTGGTGTGGCAACACTTGGAACACACACACACATACACACACACACACACACGCACACACACACACACACACACACACACACACACACACACACACACACACACACACACACACACACACACACACACACACACACACACACACACACACACACACACACACACACACACACACACACACACACATACACACACACACACACACACACACACACACACACACACACACACACACACACACACACACACACACACACACACACACACACACACACACACACACACACACAGGAAAACAGGGAGTTGAGCCGAAGCTAGAAATGAATGCGCATAGATAAAGAGAGAAGCGAAGCCCAACGTCAATACAAGAATAACTTATCATCAAAAGCCAAATCTGACCCAAAGTCAAACATCAGATATTCGGGCTGATGAAGGAAGAAGCAGAGATAACATGGAACGACCAGGAAGTATGTGAGGAGCTCAGCTCGCGATTGAGGGAGGTATTCATAGTGGATACAGAGAGGCTTCCAGCAAACCGAGGGACTAGGGTGCACTAACAAGAGCTGGACACACTGCAAACAACTGAGGAAGTGAAGAAACTGCTAGACTAACTAGGTATCTCGAAGGCGGTGGGCAAAGATAATTTCTCTTCTTGGGTTCTGAGAGAGGGAGTAGAGGCACTGTGTGCACCTCTAACAACAATCTTCAATAAATCTTTCGAAACAGGGCAACTACTTCAGGTGTGAAAGACAACAAATTAGTACAGATTTTTAAGGAAGCAGACAGAAAGACTGCACTAAATTACAAACCAGTGTTGCTGACATGCATAGTATATAAAAAGAAGATTATCAGGAGAAGAGTGGGGGGCCTAGAGAGGAACGGGCTTGTACATGACAACCAGCACGGCTTCAGGGAAGGAAAATCCTGCATCACAAACCTATTGGAGTTCTACGATAAGATAACAGAACTAAGACAGGAGAGAGGGATGGGTAGACTGCATCTTCTTGGACTGTAAGAAGGCTTTCGACACAGTATTACACAAGAAACTGGTTGAAAAGTTAGAGGAGCAGGAAGAAATATCGGGGAAAGTACTACACTGGATCAGGGAATACCTGACATGAAGGAAACCACGTGTTTTGGTACGTGATGAGGTGTCTCAGTGGATGCAAGTGTCGTGTGGGGTTCCACAAGGGTCAGTCCTAGGGCCGGTGCTATTTCTTGTATATGTGAATGGCATGTCGGAAGGAATAGAGTCAGAAGTGTCCCTGTTCGCAGATGATGTGAAGCTAATGAGGAGAATACAAACGGACGAAGATCAGAAAAGCCTACAAGGGGATCTGGACAGGCTGTAAGCCTGGTCCGACAAATGGTTTCCGGAATTTAACCCCAACAAGTGCAAAGTTAGGAAGCTTGGGAAAGGACAAAGAAGACCGCAGATGGAATACAGCCTAAGAGGTCAAAGGCTGCAAAACTTGGGGTGAGAATCATAACGAGCACATCTGAGGCGCCCATATATATATATATATATATATATATATATATATATATATATATATATATATATATATATATATATATATATATATATATATATATATATATATATATATATATATATATATATATATATATATATGTACAATTAGAGTCGTGTTATTATATTGTGGCAACAAATAATGTTGACAATGAAACGTAATTGACTGACGTTCTGACGTGAATTTGCATACCAGTTTTGTGGAGAGGATTTACTGTGGTCGCTGCAAGGGTGAGAAATTCCCATGGCCAAAAGCAGCTGGAACTTTTGGGCGCCTGACCGAGGCCTTCCGCTGGCTTTCTTCACCACTTTAAAAATTTAAATTTATTTCCCTCACGTGATCTACGCAACACATTTTTCCCTGAATCTTTATTCTTAAATCCTGGTTTATATGCGGTATCTTCATTCTTAAATCTGGGTTTATGAGAGTCTTGACTCAGGTTTATGAGTGTCTTGACTCTGGTTTATGAGAGTGTCTTGAATCAGGTTTATGAGAGTGTCTTGACTCAGGTTTATGAGAGTGTCTTGACCCAGGTTTATGAGAGTCTTGACTCACGTTTATGAGAGTGTCTTGACTCAGGTTTATGAGAGTCTTGACTCAGGTTTATGAGTGTTTTGGCTCAGGTTTATGAGAGTGTCTTGACTCAGGTTTATGAGTGTTTTGACTCAGGTTTATGAGAGTCTTGACTCAGGTTTATGAGAGTGTTTTGACTCAGGTTTATGAGTGTTTTGACTCAGGTTTATGAGAGTCTTGACTCAGGTTTATGAGAGTGTCTTGACTCAGGTTTATGAGAGTGTTTTGACTCAGGTTTATGAGAGTGTCTTGACTCAGGTTTATGAGTGTTTTGACTCAGGTTTATGAGAGTCTTGACTCAGGTTTATGAGAGTGTTTTGACTCAGGTTTATGAGAGTGTCTTGACTCAGGTTTATGAGTGTTTTGACTCAGGTTTATGAGAGTCTTGACTCAGGTTTATGAGAGTGTTTTGACTCAGGTTTATGAGTGTTTTGACTCAGGTTTATGAGTGTTTTGACTCAGGTTTATGAGTGTTTTGACTCAGGTTTATGAGTGTCTTGACTCAGGTTTATGAGTGTTTTGACTCAGGTTTATGAGAGTCTTGACTCAGGTTTATAAGAGTGTCTTGACTCAGGTTTATGAGTGTTTTGACTCAGGTTTATGAGTGTTTTGACTCAGGTTTATGAGTGTTTTGACTCAGGTTTATGAGTGTTTTGACTCAGGTTTATGAGTGTTTTGACTCAGGTTTATGAGTGTCTTGACTCAGGTTTATGAGTGTTTTGACTCAGGTTTATGAGAGTCTTGACTCAGGTTTATGAGTGTTTTGACTCAGGTTTATGAGAGTGTCTTGACTCAGGTTTATAAGAGTGTCTTGACTCAGGTTTATGAGTGTTTTGACTTAGGTTTATGAGAGTCTTGACTCAGGTTTATGAGAGTCTTGACTCAGGTTTATGAGTGTCTTGACTCAGGTTTATGAGTGTCTTGACTCAGGTTTATGAGAGTGTCTTGACTCAGGTTTATGAGAGTGTCTTGCCTCAGGTTTATGAGTGTCTTGACTCAGGTTTATGAGAGTCTTGACTCAGGTTTATGAGTGTCTTGACTCTGGTTTATGAGAGTGTCTTGAACCAGGTTTATGAGAGTGTCTTGACTCAGGTTTATGAGAGTCTTGACTCAGGTTTATGAGTGTTTTGACTTAGGTTTATGAGAGTCTTGACTCAGGTTTATGAGAGTCTTGACTCAGGTTTATAAGAGTGTCTTGACTCAGGGTTATGAGAGTCTTGACTTAGGTTTATGAGTGTCTTGACTCAGGTTTATGAGTGTCTTTACTCAGGTTTATGAGAGTGTCTTGACTCAGGTTTATGAGAGTGTCTTGACTCAGGTTTATGAGTGTCTTGACTCAGGTTTATGAGTGTCTTGGCTCAGGTTTATGAGTGTCTTGACTCAGGTTTATGAGTGTCTTGGCTCAGGTTTATGAGTGTCTTGACTCAGGTTTATGAGTGTCTTGGCTCAGGTTTATGAGAGTGTCTTGACTCAGGTTTATGAGTGTCTTCGCTCAGGTTTATGAGTGTCTTGACATAGGTTTATGAGTGTCTTGGCTCAGGTTTATGAGAGTGTCTTGACTCAGGTTTATGAGAGTGTCTTGACTCAGGTTTATGAGAGTGTCTTCACTCAGGTTTATGAGAGTGTCTTGACTCAGGTTTATGAGAGTGTCTTGACTCAGGTTTATGAGAGTGTCTTGACTCAGGTTTATGAGAGTATCTTGACTCAGGTTTATGAGAGTGTCTTGACTCAGGTTTATGAGAGTCTTGACTCAGGTTTATGAGAGTGTCTTGACTCAGGTTTATGAGAGTGTCTTGACTCAGGTTTATGAGAGTGTCTTGACTCAGGTTTATGAGAGTCTTGACTCAGGTTTATGAGAGTGTCTTGACTCAGGTTTATGAGAGTGTCTTGACTCAGGTTTATGAGTGTCTTGGCTCAGGTTTATGAGAGTCTTGACTCAGGTTTATGAGAGTCTTGACTCAGGTTTATGAGAGTGTCTTGACTCAGGTTTATGAGAGTCTTGACTCAGGTTTATGAGAGTCTTGACTCAGGTTTATGAGAGTCTTGACTCAGGTTTATGAGAGTGTCTTGACTCAGGTTTATGAGAGTGTCTTGACTCAGGTTTATGAGAGTGTCTTGACTCAGGTTTATGAGAGTCTTGACTCAGGTTTATGAGAGTGTCTTGATTCAGGTTTATGAGAGTGTCTTGACTCAGGTTTATGAGAGTGTCTTGACTCAGGTTTATGAGAGTCTTGACTCAGGTTTATGAGAGTGTCTTGACTCAGGTTTATGAGAGTGTCTTGACTCAGGTTTATGAGAGTCTTGACTCAGGTTTATGAGAGTGTCTTGACTCAGGTTTATGAGAGTGTCTTGACTCAGGTTTATGAGAGTCTTAACTCAGGTTTATGAGAGTCTTGACTCAGGTTTATGAGAGTGTCTTGACTCAGGTTTATGAGAGTGTCTTGACTCAGGTTTATGAGAGTGTCTTGACTCAGGTTTATGAATGTCTTGGCTCAGGTTTATGAGTGTCTTGACTCAGGTTTATGAGTGTCTTGACTCAGGTTTATGAGAGTGTCTTGACTCAGGTTTATGAGTGTCTTGGCTCAGGTTTATGAGAGTGTCTTGACTCAGGTTTATGAGTGTCTTGGCTCAGGTTTATGAGAGTGTCTTGACTCAGGTTTATGAGAGTGTCTTGACTCAGGTTTATGAGAGTGTCTTGACTCAGGTTTATGAGAGTCTTGACTCAGGTTTATGAGAGTGTCTTGACTCAGGTTTATGAGAGTGTCTTGACTCAGGTTTATGAGAGTGTCTTGACTCAGGTTTATGAGAGTCTTGACTCAGGTTTATGAGAGTGTCTTGACTCAGGTTTATGAGAGTGTCTTGACTCAGGTTTATGAGTGTCTTGGCTCAGGTCTATGAGAGTCTTGACTCAGGTTTATGGGAGTGTCTTGACTCAGGTTTATGAGAGTGTCTTGACTCAGGTTTATGAGAGTGTCTTGACTCAGGTTTATGAGAGTCTTGACTCAGGTTTATGAGAGTGTCTTGACTCAGGTTTATGAGAGTGTCTTGACTCAGGTTTATGAGAGTCTTGACTCAGGTTTATGAGTGTCTTTACTCAGGTTTATGAGAGTGTCTTGACTCAGGTTTATGAGAGTCTTGACTCAGGTTTATGAGAGTGTCTTGACTCAGGTTTATGAGAGTGTCTTGACTCAGGTTTATGAGAGTGTCTTGACTCAGGTTTATGAGTGTCTTGACTCAGGTTTATGAGAGTGTCTTGACTCAGGTTTATGAGAGTGTCTTGACTCAGGTTTATGAGAGTGTCTTGACTCAGGTTTATGAGAGTGTCTTGACTCAGGTTTATGAGTGTCTTGGCTCAGGTTTATGAGAGTGTCTTGACTCAGGTTTATGAGAGTGTCTTGACTCAGGTTTGTGAGAGTGTCTTGACTCAGGTTTATGAGTGTCTTGGCTCAGGTTTATGAGAGTGTCTTGACTCAGGTTTATGAGTGTCTTGACTCAGGTTTATGAGAGTGTCTTGACTCAGGTTTATGAGAGTGTCTTGACTCAGGTTTATGAGAGTGTCTTGACTCAGGTTTATGAGTGTCTTGGCTCAGGTTTATGAGAGTGTCTTGACTCAGGTTTATGAGTGTCTTGACTCAGGTTTATGAGAGTGTCTTGACTCAGGTTTATGAGTGTCTTGACTCAGGTTTATGAGAGTCTTGACTCAGGTTTATGAGTGTATCTTGACTCAGGTTTATGAGAGTGTCTTGACTCAGGTTTATGAGAGTCTTGACTCAGGTTTATGAGTGTCTTGGCTCAGGTTTATGAGAGTGTCTTGACTCAGGTTTATGAGTGTCTTGACTCAGGTTTATGAGTGTCTTGACTCAGGTTTATGAGAGTGTCTTGACTCAGGTTTATGAGAGTGTCTTGACTCAGGTTTATGAGTGTCTTGACTCAGGTTTATAAGTGTCTTGACTCAGGTTTATGAGAGTGTCTTGACTCAGGTTTATGAGAGTCTTGACTCAGGTTTATGAGTGTCTTGACTCAGGTTTATGAGAGTGTCTTGACTCAGGTTTATGAGAGTGTCTTGACTCAGGTTTATGAGAGTCTTGATTCAGGTTTATGAGTGTCTTGGCTCAGGTTTATGAGAGTGTCTTGACTCAGGTTTATGAGAGTCTTGACTCAGGTTTATGAGAGTGTCTTGACTCAGGTTTATGAGAGTCTTGACTCAGGTTTATGAGAGTGTCTTGACTCAGGTTTATGAGTGTCTTGACTCAGGTTTATAAGTGTCTTGACTCAGGTTTATGAGAGTGTCTTGACTCAGGTTTATGAGAGTCTTGACTCAGGTTTATGAGTGTCTTGACTCAGGTTTATGAGAGTGTCTTGACTCAGGTTTATGAGAGTGTCTTGACTCAGGTTTATGAGAGTCTTGACTCAGGTTTATGAGTGTCTTGGCTCAGGTTTATGAGAGTGTCTTGACTCAGGTTTATGAGAGTCTTGACTCAGGTTTATGAGAGTGTCTTGACTCAGGTTTATGAGAGTCTTGACTCAGGTTTATGAGAGTGTCTTGACTCAGGTTTATGAGAGTCTTGACTCAGGTTTATGAGAGTGTCTTGACTCAGGTTTATGAGAGTCTTGACTCAGGTTTATGAGAGTCTTGACTCAGGTTTATGAGAGTCTTGACTCAGGTTTATGAGAGTCTTGACTCAGGTTTATGAGAGTCTTGACTCAGGTTTATGAGAGTCTTGACTCAGGTTTATGAGAGTCTTGACTCAGGTTTATGAGAGTCTTGACTCAGGTTTATGAGAGTCTTGACTCAGGTTTATGAGTGTCTTGGCTCAGGTTTATGAGAGTGTCTTGACTCAGGTTTATGAGAGTCTTGACTCAGGTTTATGAGAGTGTCTTGACTCAGGTTTATGAGAGTCTTGACTCAGGTTTATGAGAGTCTTGACTCAGGTTTATGTCCACACACTTAAAGGAAACATCAAGTGTGGCTGACAAACAGAAGCAATCATTAGTAACTTTTACAGGAGACGTATCGCCCGTACAGCAGGTTTTTTCGAAGTCTGACTTGAAAAAGTATTCTGCTGTGTGGGCGAAACGTTGTCTTCAATAATGTTTTGATTTATTGCTTGTGTCTCTATCAACCGGAGACTTTACACGCAAGTTTGTAACACTTCTACGACACTTATCGTTCGTAATTATCCTACGTTAGTATTCGTGATAACCTAATTGACTACCTTTAACAGACGTCACGTTCGTGACTACCTTCTACAGTCACCGTATTCGTGACCAGCACTAACAACCTACTGGATCCACCACCATCACTAACACCTCTCTCTTTCACGAGGCACAAATAACGAGAAAAATACCCCGAGAAAGGTGGAGAAATCTGTGTTAGAAAGTGTGTTGATGTGAGGAAAACTGTGTTGTTAATCAAGCTGACTTCAGCTTGAAAAGTGTTAAGTGCTGCAGGAATAACTGGAAGTAATCCCCAGAGGACATTACACATGACGTAATAGCTTTTAATTGCCACACCAGAGTTGAAAAAGTTGGCAACTTTTCTGAAACGAGTTTCAACAGTGTGGCTCATTAATTTAACGTTTATATATATATATATATATATATATATATATATATATATATATATATATATATATATATATATATATATATATATATATATATATATATATATATATATATATATATATATATATATATATATATATATATATAATGTGTGTGTGTGTGTGTGTGTGTGTGTGTGTGTGTGTGCAAGAAGTGAGTGTGGTGGAGGTGGGTAAGCCTTGTGGGTAGGATGGAAGGAGGTAAAGCAGTTGGGATAGATGGGATTAAGATAGAAATGTTAAAAGCTGGCGGGGCTGTTGTATTGTAGTGGCTGGTGCATTTGTTCACTATATGAATGAGAGGGGAGAGAGGTACCTGGTGAATGGTAGAGACCGTGCATAGTTCCTTTGTATAAAGGGAAAAGGGGATACAAGAGAATGTAAGAATTACCAGGGAATAAACCTGTTGAGTATACTTGGTAAAGTGTGTGGAGAGTTATTATTAAGGGAACTACCAGTAAGACGAAGGACTGCAGAGGGACGAGGAGGCTTTAGGAGAGGTAATGGGTGTGTAGACCAAGAGTTTACATTGACACAAATAACTGAGAAATACTCGGATACAAGAAATTACCTGTATCCCTTATAGGGGATGTACGGAAGCAATGTGGCAGATGTTGCAAATGTGTGGAATAAGTCTTAGGTTCTTTAAAGCAGTTACGAGTTAGGTTATGTAGTAGAGAGAGGAATTTTTTTCCAGTAAAAGTCATCCCTAGACACGTACATTTAGATTCGCCAGGACATCCTGGCCCCGTTCTTCTCCATGTGGTGACCCGGCAGTGGCGCCACATAGGGCCCCTAGACAGGAAGTGTGATGTCACCATGGTTGTTTAGCAATTTTTAAGACGGAGAAGTCAAAGAAGTGATCGGTGGGGTGCTGGGGAGAGGTGTGTGATTAAAATTAAAATAACGTAATACAAAGTTAGAGTTGTCATCGTTGCTTTTTGCTGATGACGCTGTTCTTGTGGAAGATTCTGAAGAGAACAAGTACAGGTTACTGGAGGAATTTGGAAGGGTATGCAAAAGAAGGAAACGATAATTGAACATTGAAAAAGCAAGGCGATGAGGATACTAAAATACTTAAGAAATGGCAGACTGGTTATCAGATTTGAGGAAGTGAATACGTTCATATATGTGGACTAGTCGACGGGTGGTTTTATGAGGGACGAAGTCAGCCACAGAAATGAAGAGGCATCCAAGCATTAAAAACTTTTTACACTAGCAAAAATGAAACTGTACCAAAATATAGTGGTACCATCACTGTTGTTTGGGTGTGAAACATGGGTTTTATAAGTTGCAGCGAGGAGGAGGCTGACGGCAGTGTTTGAAGACAATGTGACGTGTAAATATTATGCAGAGAATTCAAAGATTGGAAATTAGAAGAAGGTGCGAGACTACTAGAAATATTATTCAGTGGGCCGAGGACAGGTTGATGAGGTGGTTTGGACATTTAAAAATGATAGAACAAAATACGATTATTAGAATGGTGTATAAATCTGCGGTTGATATGTAGGAGGATGAGAAGGATCGTCCTAGGAGAGGAGTGAGTGCTGTTAGAGAGGAGTGAGTGCTGTTAGAGAGGAGTGAGTGCTGTTAGAGAGGAGTGAGTGCTGTTAGAGAGCTAGAGACAGTGACTGAATGAATGACGGTGAAAGTCTTTCTTCTGTTTCGGGTCACCCAACCTTCGTGAAAACTGGCTGGTACACACACACACACACACACACACACACACACACACACACACACACACACACACACACACACACACACACACACACACACACATTTTTTTATTTTTTTTATTATCACACCGGCCGATTCCCACCAAGGCAGGGTGGCCCGAAAAAGAAAAACTTTCACCATCATTCACTCCATCACTGTCTTGCCAGAAGGGTGCTTTACACTACAGTTTTTAAACTGCAACATTAACACCCCTCCTTCAGAGTGCAGGCACTGTACTTCCCATCTCCAGGACTCAAGTCCGGCCTGCCGGTTTCCCTGAATCCCTTCATAAATGTTACTTTGCTCACACTCCAACAGCACGTCAAGTATTAAAAACCATTTGTCTCCATTCACTCCTATCAAACACGCTCACGCATGCCTGCTGGAAGTCCAAGCCCCTCGCACACAAAACCTCCTTTACCCCCTCCCTCCAACCCTTCCTAGGCCGACCCCTACCCCGCCTTCCTTCCACTACAGACTGATACACTCTTGAAGTCATTCTGTTTCGCTCCATTCTCTCTACATGTCCGAACCACCTCAACAACCCTTCCTCAGCCCTCTGGACAACAGTTTTGGTAATCCCGCACCTCCTCCTAACTTCCAAACTACGAATTCTCTGCATTATATTC
>NW_027201487.1:0-10165 GCF_038502225.1 Cherax quadricarinatus
AAAAATCAATATTTGAGAAGTATCAGTGTTTGAGAAGTATCAGTGTTTGAGAAGTATCAGTGTTTGAGAAGTATCAGTGTTTGAGAAGTATCAGTGTTTGAGAAGTATCAGTGTTTGAGAAGTATCAGTGTTTGGGAATGATCAATGTTTGAGAAGTATCAGTGTTTGGGAAGTATTAGTGTTTGAGAAGTATCAGTGTTTGGGAAGTATTAGTGTTTGAGAAGTATCAGTGTTTGAGAAGTATGAGTGTCTGAGAAGTATCAGTGTTTGGGAAGTATCAGTG
Source organism: Cherax quadricarinatus (assembly GCF_038502225.1). Lineage (NCBI taxonomy): Eukaryota > Metazoa > Arthropoda > Malacostraca > Decapoda > Parastacidae > Cherax > Cherax quadricarinatus. The sequence continues at coordinate 284 of NW_027201487.1, forward strand.
TTTGAGCAGTATCAGTGTTTGGGAAGTATCAGTGTTTGGGAAGTATCAGTGTTTGGGAAGTATCAGTGTTTGGGAAGTATCAGTGTTTGGGAAGTATCAGTGTTTGAAAAGTATCAGTGTTTGGGAAGTATCAGTGTTTGGGAAGTATTAGTGTTTGAGAAGTATCAGTGTTTGAGAAGTATCAGTGTTTGAGAAGTATCAGTGTTTGAGAAGTATCAGTGTTTGGGAATGATCAATGTTTGAGAAGTATCAGTGTTTGGGAAGTATTAGTGTTTGAGAAGTATCAGTGTTTGAGAAGTATGAGTGTCTGAGAAGTATCAGTGTTTGGGAAGTATCAGTGTTTGAGCAGTATCAGTGTTTGGGAAGTATCAGTGTTTGGGAAGTATCAGTGTTTGGGAAGTATCAGTGTTTGGGAAGTATCAGTGTTTGGGAAGTATCAGTGTTTGAAAAGTATCAGTGTTTGGGAAGTATCAGTGTTTGGGAAGTATTAGTGTTTGAGAAGTATCAGTGTTTGAGAAGTATCAGTGTTTGGGAAGTATCAGTGTTTGGGAAGTATCAGTGTTTGAGAAGTATCAGTGTTTGGGAAGTATCAGTGTTTGGGAAGTATTAGTGTTTGGGAAGTATCAGTGTTTGGGAAGTATCAGTGTTTGGGAAGTATCAGTGTTTGGGAAGTATCAGTGTTTGAGAAGTATCAGTGTTTGGGAAGTATCAGTGTTTGGGAAGTATCAGTGTTTGGGAAGTATCAGTGTTTGGGAAGTATCAGTGTTTGGGAAGTATCAGTGTTTGGGAAGTATCAGTGTTTGGGAAGTATCAGTGTTTGAGAAGTATCAGTGTTTGGGAAGTATCAGTGTTTGAGAAGTATCAGTGTTTGAGAAGTATCAGTGTTTGGGAAGTATCAGTATTTGAGAAGCATCAGTGTTTGAGAAGTATCAGTGTTTGAGAAGTATCAGTGTTTGGGAAGTATCAGTGTTTGAGAAGTATCAGTGTTTGGGAAGTATCAGTGTTTGGGAAGTATCAGTGTTTGAGAAGTATCAGTGTTTGGGAAGTATCAGTGTTTGAGAAGTATCAGTGTTTGAGAAGTATCAGTGTTTGAGAAGTATCAGTGTTTGAGAAGTATCAGTGTTTGAGAAGTATCAGTGTTTGAGAAGTATCAGTGCTTGAGAAATATCAGTGTTTGAGAAGTATCAGTGTTTGAGAAGTATCAGTGTTTGAGAAGTATCAGTGTTTGGGAAGTATCAGTGTTTGAGAAGTATCAGTGTTTGAGAAGTATCAGTGTTTGGGAAGTATCAGTGTTTGAGAAGTATCAGTGTTTGAGAAGTATCAGTGTTTGAGAAGTATCAGTGTTTGAGAAGTATCAGTGTTTGAGAAGTATCAGTGTTTGAGAAGTATCAGTGTTTGAGAAGTATCAGTGTTTGAGAAGTATCAGTGTTTGAGAAGTATCAGTGTTTGAGAAGTATCAGTGTTTGAGAAGTGTCATTTTTTGAGAATATCATGATGTGTTGCTTATTGTTTTAATTTATATGTTTTCAAATAAAGAAAACGTGAAGTGCTAACAGACTTTTCATTCCTGTCTGATGTAAATCACACGGATCTCATGATGTAAATCACACGGATTTCATGATGTATATCACACGGATCTCATGAAAGTATCCGCACAATGCCTCTCACAGGTCTGCACAAATTTTATCAATATCTGACTGCAATTTTCTTGGCCATTTCAGGGCATTAAGTTACTGTTGTACGGCCTCTTGAATTATCTCTTTACATTTGATATGATTTATCGTGAAGATGAGTAACAGCTCCTGAACACAGTGAAAAGCCTCGGTCAGATGACCAAAAGCTCCAGCTGCTTTGGTTACTTATTTCCCGAATTAAAAATACAAAGTTGGAAGAACTGCCAATTACTTCTCCACTCAAGGTCCCTGAAATTATCTATATGAAATAAACTAATTTGACGTCAGAATCGATTTTACTGTCAGATATTATTACGAGTAGTTTCCAAAGCCCTTAATAGAAATATAAACATTGCATAACTCTTGATCTGCAGCTCACGTTTATGTTTAAATATAGTTTTATGTAATTGCTATAATGCAGCTTCCGGTTTACATGCCAAACCAAATAGCACTTGAGGCATGAATTGCAAAATACAGAGTCATTCATTTAGACCAGATCAGTTACTATCAAAACAGTTATTCTCGGTAGTTAGAGACCACAGTTACACTTAAGTCCATCCAATGAGATTGAAGGACTTCTATTTTAGTCAGTTTCTCAGACAATGTGCTTTGGATGAAGTCTGAGTCACTGCTCAAGGTGAGGTTCCGACCATAGTTTTGTATCCCTGAGCAGCCTACTCATCTATTGTGCTCCTTGAATGGGGCCCAATGTATATTATGTATATTTGATGTGTATTACCTTTTCATATAATTTTATATTGCAGATATTTTCATCATTATCTGAAATGAAAATATCTTGCTTTATATTATTATTTGACTTAGCTTAGGTCATTAAGTAGGATGTAACATTTACACTTCACTGTGCTCACTCTTCGAGAGTTGTGAGTGACTGTCCACATTGGTAAACTACTTTGTTAACTACCACTCGCTTGTTAGTGTCAGGATGCACCCCGCACTGTCCTGGTGTTGCCGGGAGCATCACGTGATTGCACCTGAGTTAGACAGTCCTCGATGACGCACTGACTTTCTTGGGTTATCCTGGGTGGCTAACCCTCCAGGGTTAAAAATCCGAACGAAATCTTATCTTATCCACCGCTTGACCAACACCTCTGTCTCCAGAGACCTCTCTCGTCTCTGGTTGTTTGTTCATTATCTAAACTGTTTTGGTAGAGTATAATTTCGCTGGTGGGTCGAGACATACTTCTTGTAACTCTATGTAACTCTGTTCACAGAGTATTTCTCAGACTTAGTGATTTTTGACGTTTTATTGAGGCTGTGTCGTACTGACAGTCTAAGTTAATCCAGGTCCCAAGCTACAGCTTCTGACCTATGTTGTTTGGTCTCTGAGCACTGTCGTAGTCGGGGATTTGGTTATGCTGAACTTAGATTAAGTATTAAAGGAATTTTGTGCCTTTTATGGAGGATCTGCCGATGGTCCCCAATTAAGGTCGCTATTTTGTCACTGTGTTCCTGACGCTGTGCTGCTGCTTGTTATATTATTGTTGTTCAGCGAATCGTTCATCTTACTGTTCAAGCAAGCTATTTTGATTTCCTGGTTTGTTAAGAAGATAAATTATTTGAGAACGTTCAGTCAGTCAGTTGAGTCGAGTTTTACTGAGACATAACGAACCACTTTGAGCACATACACTAATTTTCACACACATGCTTGTATATACTAGTATTATTTTTATAATTGCTGATAATGTACCAGACGGTACTTAAGAGACATAAAGATATTAACTGCGCCATCAGTACTATAATACTGTACAATTTCTCTTTACTTTACAAGAAAAGTGTAGGAACTTATATCCTTAATTATATAAAAAAACTTTTACTTTAATTTTGTCCACCTAGACAACTTTGTTAATAAACTTCTCAATTTTTACATCGTTAGTTAGTATCGCAGCAGCTGTTATGCTAAAGCATTATTACAATTTATCATAATTTTAAAGGATAACTGGACCAGAATACTGACTACTGGTTACAAAAAAACAGAAACAGACTGAATGTTAGAAGAGCAGATCTTCTAGTATTCTGTTGAGATGTTTATATTTTATAGACATCGTCTTCTTTGTAACACAAACAACAAAGCGTTTACTTTTAAGTATTACATTTCTTATATATAATTCAGCTGGTTAGGTTAAGTAAAGTTTGTCAGCAAACAGGACAAGTCTTTCTTGACAGGGATCTTAATCATATAATGACCAGCAGCTGGTGCTTTTGGTCATCTGATCGAGGCCTTCCAGTGGCTTACTGGTCCACTCCTTTAAAAATTAGGGTCACGATTATAACAATTTGTATGTATATATTGCAGTTGAATGTAAGCATTAATTTTCATGTTTTTGTATAATTTTATTTAGTATACTCTGTCTTTTCAAAATTTAAAAAAAAAAAATTATGGTGTAAATTCCTAAAATAATTTCTCCTGTTATTAAAGTTTCATTTTAGTGATTTTGTGATGAACTACATTTGTATTTCTAATAATGATTGAAGTTGTTAAACCAAAATATAAATGCTGTTACAAATGGTGTTGTAAGTGATCCTACAATGTATATGCATCCCAAGACGAAAATCCACATCTATATATATATATATATATATATATATATATATATATATATATATATATATATATATATATATATATATATATATATATATATATATATATATATATATATATATATATATATTTATATATATATATATATATATATATATATATATATATATATATATATATTATATATATATATATATATATATATATATATATATATATATATATATATATATATATATATATATATATATATATATATATATATATATATATATATATATATATATATATATATATATATATATATATATAATATATATTTTATTTTATTATATTATCACACCGGCCGATTCCCACCAAGGCAGGGTGGCCCGAAAAAGAAAAACTTTCACCATCATTCACTCCATCACTGTCTTGCCAGAAGGGTGCTTTACACTACAGTTTTTAAACTGCAACATTAACACCCCTCCTTCAGAGTGCAGGCACTGTACTTCCCATCTCCAGGACTCAAGTCCGGCCTGCCGGTTTCCCTGAATCCCTTCATAAATGTTACTTTGCTCACACTCCAACAGCACGTCAAGTATTAAAAACCATTTGTCTCCATTCACTCCTATCAAACACGCTCACGCATGCCTGCTGGAAGTCCAAGCCCCTCGCACACAAAAAATCCTTTACCCCCTCCCTCCAACCCTTCCTAGGCCGACCCCTACCCCGCCTTCCTTCCACTACAGACTGATACACTCTTGAAGTCATTCTGTTTCGCTCCATTCTCTCTACATGTCCGAACCACCTCAACAACCCTTCCTCAGCCCTCTGGACAACAGTTTTGGTAATCCCGCACCTCCTCCTAACTTCCAAACTACGAATTCTCTGCATTATATTCACACCACACATTGCCCTCAGACATGACATCTCCACTGCCTCCAGCCTTCTCCTCGCTGCAACATTCATCACCCACGCTTCACACCCATATAAGAGCGTTGGTAAAACTATACTCTCATACATTCCCCTCTTTGCCTCCAAGGACAAAGTTCTTTGTCTCCACAGACTCCTAAGTGCACCACTCACTCTTTTTCCCTCATCAATTCTATGATTCACCTCATCTTTCATAGACCCATCCGCTGACACGTCCACTCCCAAATATCTGAATACGTTCACCTCCTCCATACTCTCTCCCTCCAATCTGATATTCAATCTTTCATCACATAATCTTTTTGTTATCCTCATAACCTTACTCTTTCCTGTATTCACCTTTAATTTTCTTCTTTTGCACACCCTACCAAATTCATCCACCAATCTCTGCAACTTCTCTTCAGAATCTCCCAAGAGCACAGTGTCATCAGCAAAGAGCAGCTGTGACAACTCCCACTTTGTGTGTGATTCTTTATCTTTTAACTCTACGCCTCTTGCCAAGACCCTCGCATTTACTTCTCTTACAACCCCATCTATAAATATATTAAACAACCACGGTGACATCACACATCCTTGTCTAAGGCCTACTTTTACTGGGAAAAAATTTCCCTCTTTCCTACATACTCTAACTTGAGCCTCACTATCCTCGTAAAAACTCTTCACTGCTTTCAGTAACCTACCTCCTACACCATACACTTGCAACATCTGCCACATTGCCCCCCTATCCACCCTGTCATACGCCTTTTCCAAATCCATAAATGCCACAAAGACCTCTTTAGCCTTATCTAAATACTGTTCACTTATATGTTTCACTGTAAACACCTGGTCCACACACCCCCTACCTTTCCTAAAGCCTCCTTGTTCATCTGCTATCCTATTCTCCGTCTTACTCTTAATTCTTTCAATTATAACTCTACCATACACTTTACCAGGTACACTCAACAGACTTATCCCCCTATAATTTTTGCACTCTCTTTTATCCCCTTTGCCTTTATACAAAGGAACTATGCATGCTCTCTGCCAATCCCTAGGTACCTTACCCTCTTCCATACATTTATTAAATAATTGCACCAACCACTCCAAAACTATATCCCCACCTGCTTTTAACATTTCTATCTTTATCCCATCAATCCCGGCTGCCTTACCCCCTTTCATTTTACCTACTGCCTCACGAACTTCCCCCACACTCACAACTGGCTCTTCCTCACTCCTACAAGATGTTATTCCTCCTTGCCCTATACACGAAATCACAGCTTCCCTATCTTCATCAACATTTAACAATTCCTCAAAATATTCCTTCCATCTTCCCAATACCTCTAACTCTCCATTTAATAACTCTCCTCTCCTATTTTTAACTGACAAATCCATTTGTTCTCTAGGCTTTCTTAACTTGTTAATCTCACTCCAAAACTTTTTCTTATTTTCAACAAAATTTGTTGATAACATCTCACCCACTCTCTCATTTGCTCTCTTTTTACACTGCTTCACCACTCTCTTAACTTCTCTCTTTTTCTCCATATACTCTTCCCTCCTTGCATCACTTCTACTTTGTAAAAACTTCTCATATGCTAACTTTTTCTCCCTTACTACTCTCTTTACATCATCATTCCACCAATCGCTCCTCTTCCCTCCTGCACCCACTTTCCTGTAACCACAAACTTCTGCTGAACACTCTAACACTACATTTTTAAACCTACCCCATACCTCTTCGACCCCATTGCCTATGCTCTCATTAGCCCATCTATCCTCCAATAGCTGTTTATATCTTACCCTAACTGCCTCCTCTCTTAGTTTATAAACCTTCACCTCTCTCTTCCCTGATGCTTCTATTCTCCTTGTATCCCATCTACCTTTTACTCTCAGTGTAGCTACAACTAGAAAGTGATCTGATATATCTGTGGCCCCTCTATAAACATGTACATCCTGAAGTCTACTCAACAGTCTTTTATCTACCAATACATAATCCAACAAACTACTGTCATTTCGCCCTACATCATATCGTGTATACTTATTTATCCTCTTTTTCTTAAAATATGTATTACCTATAACTAAACCCCTTTCTATACAAAGTTCAATCAAAGGGCTCCCATTATCATTTACACCTGGCACCCCAAACTTACCTACCACACCCTCTCTAAAAGTTTCTCCTACTTTAGCATTCAAGTCCCCTACCACAATTACTCTCTCACTTGGTTCAAAGGCTCCTATACATTCACTTAACATCTCCCAAAATCTCTCTCTCTCCTCTGCATTCCTCTCTTCTCCAGGTGCATACACGCTTATTATGACCCACTTCTCGCATCCAACCTTTACTTTAATCCACATAATTCTTGAATTTACACATTCATATTCTCTTTTCTCCTTCCATAACTGATCATTTAACATTACTGCTACCCCTTCCTTTGCTCTAACTCTCTCAGATACTCCAGATTTAATCCCATTTATTTCCCCCCACTGAAACTCTCCTACCCCCTTCAGCTTTGTTTCGCTTAGGGCCAGGACATCCAACTTCTTTTCATTCATAACATCAGCAATCATCTGTTTCTTGTCATCCGCACTACATCCACGCACATTTAGGCAACCCAGTTTTATAAAGTTTTTCTTCTTCTCTTTTTTAGTAATTGTATACAGGAGAAGGGGTTACTAGCCCATTGCTCCCGGCATTTTAGTCGCCTCATACGACACGCATGGCTTACGGAGGAAAGATTCTTTTCCACTTCCCCATGGACAATAGAAGAAATAAAAAAGAACAAGAGCTATTTAGAAAAAGGAGAAAAACCTAGATGTATGTATATATATATATGCATGTGCGTGTCTGTGAAGTGTGACCAAAGTGTAAGTAGGAGTAGCAAGATATCCCTGTTATCTTAGCGTGTTTATGAGACAGAAAAAGAAACCAGCAATCCTACCATCATGCAAAACAGTTACAGGTTTTTGTTTCACAGTCATCTGGCAGGACGGTAGTACTTTCCTGGGTGGTTGCTGTCTACCAACCTACTACCTACTAATATATATATATATATATATATAAATATATATGGAGGGAGGGGGTAAAGGAGGTTTTGTGTGCGAGGGGCTTGGACTTCCAGCAGGCATGCGTGAGCGTGTTTGATAGGAGTGAATGGAGACAAATGGTTTTTAATACTTGACGTGCTGTTGGAGTGTGAGCAAAGTAACATTTATGAAGGGATTCAGGGAAACCGGCAGGCCGGACTTGAGTCCTGGAGATGGGAAGTACAGTGCCTGCACTCTGAAGGAGGGGTGTTAATGTTGCAGTTTAAAAACTGTAGTGTAAAGCACCCTTCTGGCAAGACAGTGATGGAGTGAATGATGGTGAAAGTTTTTCTTTTTCGGGCCACCCTGCCTTGGTGGGAATCGGCCGGTGTGATAATAAAAAAAAAATAAAAATTCATTTATTATTATCACACTGGCCGATTCCCACCAAGGCAGGGTGGCCCGAAAAAGAAAAACTTTCACCATCATTCACTCCATCACTGTCTTGCCAGAAGGGTGCTTTACACTACAGTTTTTAAACTGCAACATTAACACCCCTCCTTCAGAGTGCAGGCACTGTACTTCCCATCTCCAGGACTCAAGTCCGGCCTGCCGGTTTCCCTGAACCCCTTCATAAATGTTACTTTGCTCACACTCCAACAGCACGTCAAGTATTAAAAACCATTTGTCTCCATTCACTCCTATCAAACACGCTCACGCATGCCTGCTGGAAGTCCAAGCCCCTCACACACAAAACCTCCTTTACCCCCTCCCTCCAACCTTTCCTAGGCCGACCCCTACCCCGCCTTCCTTCCACTACAGACTGATACACTCTTGAAGTTATTCTGTTTCGCTCCATTCTCTCCACATGTCCGAACCACCTCAACAACCCTTCCTCAGCCCTCTGGACAATAGTTTTGGTAATCCCGCACCTCCTCCTAACTTCCAAACTACGAACTCTCTGCATTATATTCACACCACACATTGCTCTAAGACATGACATCTCCACTGCCTCAAGCCTTCTCCTTGCTGCAACATTCATCACCCATGCTTCACACCCATATAAGAGCATATTTCTAATATATATATATATATATATATATATATATATATATATATATATATATATATATATATATATATACAGTGGACCATGAGCCAACGGCATTAATCCGTTCCAGAGGGCTTGCCGTTGGTCGAGTTAATTTTCCCCATAAGAAATAATGGAAATAGAATTAATCCGTTCCTGACACCACAAAGTCTGAAAAAAAAAAATATATGAAATATACATTTCCTTATATGGAAAGGAATGGGACATGCAAAATAAACAACAATTAAATGCCACTTGCCTTTGTTGTGGGGTTGTTGATGAGTGATGTGCCAGCAGCAAGGGAAATTCAGAATTGTCTATTGCATGGAAAGAGAATCCCCGTCCAGAAGGACTTCAAGTACCAAGTCCTTTGGTGGGGTTACCTCCCTCCTCGGTTTTTTAATGCCACTAGGACCAGCTTGAGAGTCACTAGACCCTTTTTGCACAAAACAGCTGTCCAGAGAGCTCTGTTTCTTACATGCCTTTAGGATTTCGCTAAAATGGGACACAAGAGTGTCATTGTACATGTACATTTCCATCGTAATTCTCACCCTTTTTAACATTGGGTTGGCACCAGAAACTTTCTTGGGACCCATGGTGGCTTATTTAAAGGTTACAAGCACTAGAAATAGTGGAATAATCCAAAATGT
>NW_027201488.1:0-7500 GCF_038502225.1 Cherax quadricarinatus
GGAGAACTAATCAATGCTGGGAGTGTGGCGGGATTGGCCATATTAGGGCCAACTGCCCTAATTTTCGTTCCTAACGAAAGAAGAAGGTACAAGGTTAAGAAAGATAGGTCTGATAACCTTGTTACCAAAGATGAAAGACCTATGATTAAAATAAGAGTAAATGGAAAAAAATTGGTAGCTTTCATTGATACGGGAAGTCAGGTGTCAATAATTAAGCGAGATGTATGTAATAACTGGAGGGGTTGTAAAATAAGCAAAGCTAAGAGAGATATTACTGCTGTAAATGGTAATGATATTAATGTTGAGGGACAAACTGACCTGTACTTTGAACTGGGTGAAAGTTATAAAGTTCACGCTTGTTTAGTAGTGTCTGGAGTAAGGTTTCCAGGGGACTTACTCTTAGGTATGGATTTTCTCAGAAGGTTTGACTTCCTCTTGTCGTATGGCAAAGGAAGGGGAACCAGTCGGCTGATACTGGATGAGGTTTCCTATCCAATAAAATTCATAGAACATCCCTCAATAGTAGTTTCTATGAGTAGGAGTAATAAATTATTCAAAACCCCATCTAAATCACTTTTTGAAGCGCAGTTACCTAATGTGAACTCTGCAGACGCAGATTATGCAGTTCATGTATTATATAACCAGGTATGTCCACCTAATACATTCAAATTTATTAAAGGTTCAGTGGGAAGGAAGGTCGAGCCAGGAAGCATCTTACAGTTAGCTGGGAAGCTAGAATCCTTGCTGGTGCCTCATCATCTAGCCCAGGTTTCTGAGAAAAGACATATCTTAATACCAGTGATAAATCTGACAAGTAAAGCGTTAAGATTCAAGAATGGTAGAAGGTTAACATCAGCTGAGATTATCCCCAAAGACTTAATTTTTGAACCTGACTCCGTTAAGCTACCTGCCCGAGGTCAACAATGTGGAGCACTTAATACCAGAGTCCCAGAAAGGGTAGTGACACCTGCCGCTCCCACCCAGAACGAAAGTAAAAGGGAAAAGACATTTAATGATGTAAATCTAAATCATTTAAAATGTTCTGAGAAGGAAATAATAAAGAATGCTTTAAGGAACTTTCCAAAGTTGTTTTCAATGGATGAAGGAGATATAGGCTTCCTGCCCCAGATTGAGCATACTATACCTACAGGTGACAGTTTACCTGTCCAAATCCGTCAATGGAGACTCCCAGAAGAGGCTAAGAGAGTAATAAGGGAGGAATGTAATACCATGCTCCAGAACGATGTAATTGAACCGAGTACATCACCGTGGCTCTCACCTGTAGTGTTGGTAAAGAAACCAGATAACTCTTATCGGTTCTGTGTGGATTATTGGAAAGTGAATGAATTAACAATAGCTGATAGTTATCCCTTGCCCCTAATCCAGGAAATTCTTGATTCATTTGGAACAGCTAAGTATTTTTCGACTTTGGACGCTAAGTCAGCTTATTGGGCCATCCCCGTTTCAGAAGAAGATAGAAGACAGCATTCTCAGATGGGGTCAGATTATACCAATTTAAACGAATGCCCTACGGGTTAAAACCCGCGCCCTCTAGCTTCCAAAGAGCTATAAACTTCATCCTCAGCCCTGTGTTGGGTAGACACTCACTGGCATATCTTGATGATGTGGTAGTCTACTCCCGGTCATTTCCAGAACATGTAGACAACCTTGTGGAGACACTAAAACTACTGGATAAAGCAGGATTTAAGTTGAATGCAAAGAAATGTATAATAGCAGCCACTAGCTTTAAATTTCTAGGCTTTCAGGTGAGTCCTGAAGGGATTCGCCCTGACCCTGATAAGTGTAAGGCATTATCTGAAATGCCAAGACCTAGAACAGCAAGGGAAGTCAGGAGGTTCCTAGGTGTAGCAGGATACTTTAGAAGACATATTAAGGGTTTTGCAGAGCTAGCAGCACCACTGACAGATCTAACTAAGAAGAAAGCTAAGTTTGTATGGAAAGAAGAACATGAGTTGGCTCACGAAAAATTAAAGGCTGAGCTTACAAGTGAGCCGGTATTAGTGGTCCCTGATTTTTCCAGAGAGTTTGAGATACATACAGACGCTTCAGCAGTTGCAATAGGAGGTTGCCTAATGCAAAGAGACAAGGAAAATAACCCACACCCAGTAGCGTATTTTAGCAGAAAGATTAAAGGACCGGGAGTCAGTTATGCCATCACGGATAAAGAAGCCTTGGCAGTGGTAGAAAGTGTGAGATACTTTGAACCGTATGTATTTCAGCGCCATTTTAAAATAATAGATCACAGGGCATTGGTGCACATATTTAAAAAGAAAACTCGCTGTCCTAGGATGTCTAGATGGGGTTACGAACTGTCAGCACACTCGTACCAGATTCTTTATAAACCAGGAGCCTCACACCATGTACCAGACGTATTGAGTAGGAATGTAGCAGCAATAAATGTTGATGTTAATATTGAGAATGTGAACAATGAAAAATTAAGAGAGTACCAACTGGAAGAGAACAGGTGGAAGGAGATAATTGAGTATTTGGAGGGAGAGAAGCTCCCGTGCCACAAGCCAAGCCGCCCTATTGATGAATTCGAGATGAAAGACGGTGTGCTACATAGGATTACGGAGCTGAACGATCGTTCAGTACAGCAGGTAGTAATACCCAATGTCCTCAGGAAGGCCGCTCTGAAGCTTGCACACTCATCCAAGATGGCTGGCCATCCAGGTGTTTTTAGGACTTATAAGAGGGCCAAAGAAATGTTCTACTTTCCTGGTCTCCTGAATTATGTAACCGAATATGTAAAATGTTGTGGTAATTGCCAAAGGAGGAAAGGTAACCGGTCCCGGGTCCAGTGTATGATAATAAGTGGTCCCGGGTGCAGTGTATGATAATAAGTAGTCCCAGGTACAGTGTATGATAATAAGTGGTCCCAGGTACAGTGTATGATAATAAGTGGTCCCGGGTCCAGTGTATGATAATAAGTGGTCCCGGGTCCAGTGTATGATAATAAGTGGTCCCAGGTACAGTGTATGATAAGTGGTCCCGGGTCCAGTGTATGATAATAAGTGGTCCCGGGTCCAGTGTATGATAATAAGTAGTCCCGGGTCCAGTGTATGATAATAAGTGGTCCCAGGTACAGTGTATGATAATAAGTGGTCCCGGGTCCAGTGTATGATAATAAGTGGTCCCGAGTCCAGTGTATGATAATAAGCAGTCCCGGGTCCAGTGTATGATAATAAGTGGTCCCAGGTACTGTGTATGATAATAAGTGGTCCCAGGTACAGTGTATGATAAGTGGTCCCGGGTCCAGTGTATGATAATAAGTGGTCCCGGGTCCAGTGTATGATAATAAGTAGTCCCGAGTCCAGTGTATGATAATAAGCAGTCCCGGGTCCAGTGTATGATAATAAGTGGTCCCAGGTACTGTGTATGATAATAAGTGGTCCCAGGTACAGTGTATGATAATAAGTGGTCCCGGGTCCAGTGTATGATAATAAGTGGTCCCGGGTCCAGTGTATGATAATAAGTAGTCCCAGGTACAGTGTATGATAATAAGTGGTCCCAGGTACAGTGTATGATAAGTGGTCCCGGGTCCAGTGCATGATAATAAGTGGTCCCGGGTCCAGTTTATGATAATAAGTAGTCCCGGGTCCAGTGTATGATAATAAGTGGTCCCAGGTACAGTGTATGATAATAAGTGGTCCCGGGTCCAGTGTATGATAATAAGTGGTCCCGAGTCCAGTGTATGATAATAAGCAGTCCCGGGTCCAGTGTATGATAATAAGTGGTCCCAGGTACTGTGTATGATAATAAGTGGTCCCGGGTACAGTGTATGATAAGTGGTCCCGGGTACAGTGTATGATAATAAGTGGTCCCGGGTGCAGTGTATGATAATAAGTGGTCTCGGGTACAGTGTATGATAAGAAGTGGTCCCAGGTACAGTATATGATAATAAGTGGTCTCAGGTACAGTGTATGATAAGAAGTGGTCCCAGGTACAGTATATGATAATAAGTGGTTTCAGGTAGAGTGTATGATAAAAAGGGGTCTCAGGTACAGTGTATGATAATAAGTGGTCCCGGGTACAGTGTATGATAAGTGGTCCCGAGTCCAGTGTATGATAATAAACAGTCCCGGGTCCAGTGTTTGATAATAAGTGGTCCCAGGTACAGTGTATGATAATAAGTGGTCCCAGGTACAGTGTATGATAAGTGGTCCCTGGTCCAGTGCATGATAATAAGTGGTCCCGGGTCCAGTGTATGATAATAAGTAGTCCCGGGTCCAGTGTATGATAATACGTGTTCTCAGGTGCAATGTATGATAATAAGTGGTCTCATGTAGAGTATATGATAACAAGTGGTCCTAGGTACAGTGTATGATAATAAGTTGTCCCAGGTAGAGTGTATGATAATAAGTGGTCTCAGGTAGGGTGTATGGCAAGTGGTCTCAGGTAGAGTATATGATAAGTGTTTTCAGGTACAATATATAATAAGTGTTTTCAGGTACAATGTATGATAAGTGGTCTCATGCACAGTGTATGATATTAAGTGGTCTCAGGTAGTGTATGATAGCAAGTGGTCTCAGGTACAGCATATGATAAGTTGTCCCAGGTAGAGTGTATGATAATAAGTGGTCTCAGGTAGAGTGTATGATAATAAGTGGTTTCAGGTAGAGTGTATGATAATAAGTGGTCTCAGGTAGAGTGTATGATAATAAGTGGTCTCAGGTAGAGTGTACGATATCTGATGAATGGTTTTGAAAACCGACAAGTTGAAGAATTGAGACACTTATGCAACATATGGGAATCTCTATCGAAGAAACGTTTCGCCACACTGTGGCTTCATCAGTCCAATACAAAGCAGGAACGTATAATGAGGTAATCAGTCCCTCAGCCTGGAGTCGATGTGTTCAGTCCATCAGTCTTGTAGAAAGCAGAGGGCCGAAACAGTGGCTTATATACTGTAGTGAGGTGAGGTGAAGCAGGAGGAGGCGGGGTCATAGTGGTACCATCCACTAGTCTAAGTAGGTCGTTGTCCAAAGATTGGACAAGTTTTGAAGAATTCTTTGTATCAAGATCCCATGATGTATGATAATAAGTGGACTCAGGTAGACAGTATTATAATAAGGGTCCCAAGCAGAGTTTACAGGTGGAGTATTAAGTATAACCCGCCCTCCCCTCCTCGCCCCTCCCCTCCCTTCCCCTCCCCTCCCTTCCCCTCCCCTCCCTTCCCCTCCCCTTCCCTTCCAACTTACCTGCCTGATGCACCCAACTTACCTGCCTGATGCACCCAACTTACCTGCCTGATACATCCAACTTACCTGCCTGATGCTTCCAACTTACCTGCCAAATGCATCCAACTTACCTGCCTGATGCACCCAACTTTCCTGCCTGATGCACCCAACTTTCCTGCCTGATGCACCCAACTTTCCTGCCTGATGCACCCAACTTTCCTGCCTGATGCACCCAACTTACCTGCCTGATGCATCCAACTTTCCTGCCTGATGCACCCAACTTTCCTGCCTGATGCATCCAACTTACCTGCCTGATGCACTCAACTTACCTGCCTGATGCACCCAACTTACCTGCCTGATGCACTCAACTTACCTGCCTGATGCATCCAACTTACCTGCCTGATGCATCCAACTTACCTGCCTGATGCACCCAACTTACATGCCTGATGCATCCAACTTACCTGCCTGATGCACCCAACTTACCTGCCTGATGCACTCAACTTACCTGCCTGATGCATCCAACTTACCTGCCTGATGCATCCAACTTACCTGCCTGATGCACTCAACTTACCTGCCTGATGCATCCAACTTACCTGCCTGATGCACCCAACTTTCCTGCCTGATGCATCCAACTTACCTGCCTGATGCACTCAACTTACCTGCCTGATGCACCCTACTTACCTGCCTGATGCACTCAACTTACCTGCCTGATGCATCCAACTTACCTGCCTGATGCACTCAACTTACCTGCCTGATGCATCCAACTTACCTGCCTGATGCATCCAACTTACCTGCCTGATGCACCCAACTTACCAGCCTGATGCACTCAACTTACCTGCCTGATGCATCCAACTTACCTGCCTGATGCATCCAACTTACCTGCCTGATGCACCCAACTTACATGCCTGATGCATCCAACTTACCTGCCTGATGCACCCAACTTACCTGCCTGATGCACTCAACTTACCTGCCTGATGCATCCAACTTACCTGCCTGATGCATCCAACTTACCTGCCTGATGCACCCAACTTACCTGCCTGATGCATCCAACTTACCTGCCTGATGCACCCAACTTACCTGCCTGATGCACTCAACTTACCTGCCTGATGCACCCTACTTACCTGCCTGATGCACTCAACTTACCTGCCTGATGCATCCAACTTACCTGCCTGATGCACTCAACTTACCTGCCTGATGCATCCAACTTACCTGCCTGATGCATCCAACTTACCTGCCTGATGCACCCAACTTACCAGCCTGATGCACTCAACTTACCTGCCTGATGCATCCAACTTACCTGCCTGATGCATCCAACTTACCTGCCTGATGCACCCAACTTACATGCCTGATGCATCCAACTTACCTGCCTGATGCACCCAACTTACCTGCCTGATGCACTCAACTTACCTGCCTGATGCATCCAACTTACCTGCCTGATGCATCCAACTTACCTGCCTGATGCACCCAACTTACCTGCCTGATGCATCCAACTTACCTGCCTGATGCACCCAACTTACCTGCCTGATGCACTCAACTTACCTGCCTGATGCACTCAACTTACCTGCCTGATGCATCCAACTTACCTGCCTGATGCATCCAACTTACCTGCCTGATGCACTCAACTTACCTGCCTGATGCATCCAACTTACCTGCCTGATGCACCCAACTTACCTGCCTGATGCACTCAACTTACCTGCCTGATGCACTCAACTTACCTGCCTGATGCACCCAACTTACCTGCCTGATGCACTCAACTTACCTGCCTGATGCATCCAACTTACCTGCCTGATGCACCCAACTTACCTGCCTGATGCACCCAACTTACCTGCCTGATGCTTACTGCACCCAACTTACCTGCCTGATGCACCCAACTTACCTGCCTGATGCACTCAACTTACCTGCCTGATGCACCCAACTTACCTGCCTGATGCACTCAACTTACCTGCCTGATGCACTCAACTTACCTGCCTGATGCACTCAACTTACCTGCCTGATGCACCCAACTTACCTGCCTGATGCACTCAACTTACCTGCCTGATGCACTCAACTTACCTGCCTGATGCACCCAACTTACCTGCCTGATGCACTCAACTTACCTGCCTGATGCACCCAACTTACCTGCCTGATGCATCCAACTTACCTGCCTGATGCACTCAACTTACCTGCCTGATGCATCCAACTTACCTGCCTGATGCACCCAACTTACCTGCCTGATGCACTCAACTTACCTGCCTGATGCACCCAACTTACCTGCCTGATGCATCCAACTTACCTGCCTGATGCACTCAACTTACCTGCC